>NC_079420.1:6092856-6125867 GCF_026213295.1 Gadus chalcogrammus
TGTGTGTGTGTTTGTGTGTGTGTGTGTGTGTTTGTGTGTGTGTGCAGGATCCAACCAAGCAAGCGCTAACGTTTGGATCCAGAGCTATCACTCTTCATAATTTCAACATCTGGATGATATTTGAAGGTTACAGCTAGGCCAGCAAAAAAAAATTGGCGGGGTCTGGGTTTGGGGGGGATGTGAGGGGGGTGGGGGCGTTTGACAGGATTATCTGAAAATAATCTTGTGGAATGGGTCACCCAGATGTCGGTAGGTTTCCTTTGCCTGTTTGTTTTCTGCGATACGGCTGTCTGTTTGTGTGACCCTAATCTTATCAGGCTGGAATAAAATGGGCCAAATTCAAGCTGGGTTGAATGACACATTGGATTCCGATGAAACCGCAAGCGAACACACATATAAATACAAACACAAACACACACACAAAAAACACAAAACACACAGAGACGCATGCAAGACGGATTCTTAAACAAATACATGTCACACACACAAACACACATTGACACACAACCACAAACACACACACCCACACTCGTACGCATGCTATGTATTATGGTGACACACGCACACTCACACACACAGACACACAAACCAGTTTTTATAATCATGGCCTATAATTACAGCTACTGCATGAAAATGCAAATAAACCAAACAACAATGAAAAGTGGATTATGGATAAAAGTATGATGTACCAAGTCATCCAAAGAAAGTGCCATGCATCATTTCCTATGAGAAATAAAGGCTGAGTGGCTTGTTATTCATCATAATTAATCAAGATAAATACAACATAAAAATTCTTCATCATGACATTGTGGCTTTGACTCATTCCAACCAACGCCCCCAGACCGGGGTTTGTACCATTTAATGTTCCTGTTATCTATGCAGTCCCATTCCATAACCAAAGAAATGCAGTGTTGCTCTTGGCACTCGTTCCACTCTGTGTTGGAGTCCTCTGGTTTTGGAGGACTCCTACGAGCACCAGGCTGTGATGGCCGACCCAGCCCGTATGTGAGGGGCAGAGCTGGGTCACCCGTAGGTCAGAGAGAGAGGAACACTATGATTACATCAAGGCTTAGCGCAAAGCAAAGCAAACCGAAAAAAATAACAAGCACGCAAAGCCTGCGAGACAAGTCTGCGCTTTTACCCAAAGGGACTTCCAGTGATTTCAGAGTATCTCACTAAGGAGCAGATGTAGGAGCTACTCTGGGAGGACGACAGGTCAGACAGCCGCAGACATCGGGGATTGAACCGGTTCCTTTTAGTGGTGAGCAAAACACCCTGATTGCTACACTGTCCTTCCCCCCTTGAAATAGTTCTGTGTGTTTAAATGCAACTGTAGACCTTATAAGTCTCTGTCCTTAAATCCGAAATGTGCAACATTTCAACTAGCTGGTAGCTTACCTGGACATATCTGTAGTCAAAGCTGATCGATAGTGATTTCAATAAAGTAATCAATAAAATCACATCTAATGACTGATATATTCTACAAACAACAAATGCTGGCCAGCCCGTATCTCTCTCTTTGTTGACAAGAATCCTACTCCCAAAGCCCCTCCCACTCACGCCACCTAGCCAGCTGAGCTAGGCTACAGCCAGTGAGATTGGACGGAACACTGTTATGGAGCTTTTTGAATTCAGAAAGTCCCGCCTGCTATCTGGGAGGGGCTACATCTCACACTGTGTGACTTGAAAGTTGCCTTCAGAAAAACAAATAGTATCCCTCGGTCCCGCGGCCCCTGTGATGTTTGGCTCTCAAGGAAACCTTAACCTGAGAAATAATGTGACACAAGACATGGGTGACATTCAGGGCGTGGGTCTGGAAAACAGACTTGAATGTGCATGGATGTGTGATCTTGTGCGTGTGTGTGTGTGTGTGTATGTGTGTGTGTGTGTGTGTGTGTGTGTGTGTGTGTGTGTGTGCGTGTGTGTGTTGCCAGGCCTGCCTAGCTTTATTTTGGCAGCCTGCTACAAAGCCAAATATCCTCAAGGACCAGAGTTCCCGCTTGCCATCCAAAATAAGCAGCGACTCATGTGATTCATGAACGTCAGCTGACCCTGAACTTGCTAAGTATAGCTTCACCAATGATACACACGGCTTTGACATCACGCCACACACACACACACACACACACACACACACACACACACACACTCACACACACACACACACACACAAAGAACAAACACACAAAGAACAAACACACAAAGAACAAACACACCAAGTACAAACACACCAAGTCCACAGACACACAGACACACTCCCCCACCACAAATAACGAAACTCAAACAACACACACACACACACACACACACACACATGTAATTAAAGCTTGCTTCTGAGAAATCGGCATTAACAGCGTTAACAACCGCACACACGCAACCATGCTCCATACAAATACACACAAACTTTTATTTAGACACAAAGATATAGACACACTGGCCAAACGATGCTGTGCTGCAATTAAAGTAGGGAGCGCGGTTGGGGAGGGGAAGGGGTATTGAGAGTGAAAAAGGAGAAGCTGGGCCGGAGCCGGAGACAGAGAGACACACAGCGTTCTGGGCTCCCTCTCGGTGTAAATAAATGAATAACTGATAGTAGATCCTCAAAGGGCACTGGCCAAAAGTTGAGGGAACACAACGTACACCCCTGTCCTCGGATTGCCCTCAGTGTTCACGCAGAGGGTGTGTGTGTGTGTGTGTGTGTGTGTGTGTGTGTGTGTGTGTGTGTGTGTGTGTGTGTGTGTGTGTGTGTGTGTGTGTGTGTGTGTGTGTGTGTGTGTACGTGTGTGCCTGTGTGTGCCTGCAGTTCAGGTGTGCGTCCGTGCGTGTGCGTGCGTACATGGTAACACGTGCGCACTGACACGCGTGCATGCGTAGTCTCACTCCGGTGCAGTAGTGTGTGATTTGTGTGTCTGTATGTGCGCATTCATGTGCATGTCGGTCTGGTCTGTAAATGTGTTGCCACATGATTGGTTAGCCACTGTTTGTGTAAGTGACTATTCTATATCTACTGTATGGGAGCGAGAGAGATGGATGACACAAGTCTTTTGTAGTTAATCCAAAAAGTGGCCATCATTTTCAGTACCTGTGGCAGGGCCTTGATCTATGGCATCACTTAGCAGCCCTAATAGCCTCATAAGCCCAGTGAAGGTAATTTACTAGCTGGTGTCAAGGGGTGTAGCCAGTGAGGAGCCACGTCATTCAGCATCACATAACTTAGCAGGAGTCCCGAAACACGCAGACTTATATTGCACTTTTTTTGTGCCATATAGCATTCGTGAACTTTCTTGAAGTTAATTAAAAGTATCCTCCGTCTCTGTTGCGTGGTGTTGTGTGGTTCAGTGTTCACAAAATAAAATAGAACCGATCATCACAAACAACGTGCAGATGATACCCAAGCACACTGAAAATATATTATGCACATTTCTGCTGCTTTTTCTGATATCTGTGTATGTAGAATTGCTGACATTGCTGAGGGTCTGAAACAACTAAGGTCTTATCAGTCTTGAGTTGAAGTGTCAAGATGGCCGTTCCCCTCCCAGCCAAGATCTTCTACCGCCATCATGTGGAAGCGCAGGGGTAC
Organism: Gadus chalcogrammus; assembly: GCF_026213295.1. Taxonomy (NCBI): domain Eukaryota; kingdom Metazoa; phylum Chordata; class Actinopteri; order Gadiformes; family Gadidae; genus Gadus; species Gadus chalcogrammus. The sequence continues at coordinate 6,096,437 of NC_079420.1, forward strand.
TGCAGTTAAACAACTCAGGGCAACGCTTCCCATTCTTAATTCATTCGTAACTTAAGCCGTCTCATTTGCAGTACATGGGGAAAGGTTCAAGTCTTAAGTAAAACTGAATACAAAGTAATACACTCTTGCGTCTTGGGTTCGCACACATTTAGACATGTGCTCTCTGCCTGAAAAGTCCTATCACATTTCAACGTGGTTTCAAATGAGTCAATAGTCCTTTGTGTTTCAGTTGCTGTCCTGTATAACCTTTTTGGCAGTGGTTCCTTGCGATCTTCTGGTGTATTTATTGTTACTTACTTATACATAAATCTTTGTGAACATACCTTTAATGGTGGCATTATATATTTTTTATGTTTTTGGAGGGGAATGGGGTAGGCCTGCCTTTTGGCATTTTCAGGGATACAGCTGGACATTGTTACGGACGTACATTTTTCATCATCATAACCGTGATTTCTGCACGACACCTGTAGGAGCTGAACTTGTGTATTGAACATTTTACATTCCCCTATGAGATGCGTTCACTCACCATCCAAAAGAGCGTCCCGGTGGCAAACTCTGCATACTGCTCAATGGTAGACAGCACGCTGAAGACCAGACACACCAGCACCATGACAAACCTGCAGCAGGGGGAGAGAAGACGCAAGGAAGTCAGCCCACCATCCGTTGATTCACACTGGAGACCCTCCCCAACAACCCCTGGTTGAGGCTGGCCTCAGGGCCGGATCTACCATCAGGGCCCACGGCACTGTGACCAGGGGCCCCAACCATTCCCAGCCAGTGGGGGGGCACCACACGAAAGAAACTATTATTATTATTTATTTTTTTTATGAATGTTTGTACTCTTAAAATAGTTACACATGGTATTATTAAATAGGGTATTCATTTAAAATTCATTATTAAAACGAATGTCATAAGAACAGCAATATAATGATTCTGAACAATATAGTGGCCTAATGTGACAGTTAACCCCCCTCCCATAACCTGGAATCTACACACTGAGAGATTAAAAGTAAAGTGTCTTAAAAGAACTGCAGCGTCCTGTGATATCTATGCACCTGAACACAACGCAGTAGTCGGCGGAGTAAGACCAAGCCGGCTACACTTTATGTGTCATTATGTGTGTGTGTTAAAATAATAATAATAAAAAAAATATATAGAATTTTTTTTTCCTGATTTTTTTCGGGGAGGGGGGGGGGGGGGGGGGGCCTTCAGACATTTGTGCCCAGGGGCCTATGATTTGTTAATCCGGCCCTGGCTGGCCTGGTCCAGGGGTCTTTGGCCCGACTTCGCCCTGAAGCAAAGGGATTAAGCTCAGATGTAGCAACAGCCATGCATGTGTGCGTGTGTGTGTGTGTGTGTGTGTGTGTGTGTGTGTGCGTGCGTGCGTGCGTGCGTGCGTGCGTGCGTGCGTGCGTGCGTGCGTGCGTGCGTGCGTGCGTGCGTGCGTGCGTGCGTGCGTGCGTGCGTGTGTGTGTGTGTGTGTGTGTCCTCTGTTATTGTATAATCAATACATAAAACAGATGTTTTGGTACTTTTGCAATTGCCTGTTGTTGTTGTTGTTGTTACAGAATATGATCAATACGTTTGCGTTGGACAACGTGTATAATCTCACGTATATACAGTTCTGCGGGTGTACATTGTCAAGTGTCTTCCATGCAGCTCACCTCTCACCTATTACAGCAAAGGCATACAGAATCATAAAGCAGCTTGGACATAGATCTGGTTCCCTCTGAGGCCCGGTATTGTTTTAAATTGACAGCACTCCCAATAGACACCTGCATGGTCGTTAAACAGTGTGTTACTGGCTGGCTCCATGCAAACAACTACTCAACAGCAACAATGTATATACATTTATAACAAATAGCACACAAACACACACACACACACACACACACACACACACACACACACACACACACACACACACACACACACACACACACACACACACACACACACACACACACACACACACACACACACACACACACACACATTTAATTCTTTATTTGAATCCACCAATCACATTACAAGAGACAAGATTCAAATATTTCAGAGATAAGATAAGTCATTGTTCAAGGGTACAAAAAACATCTCCTGCGCCACACTGCCAGGCTGCCTATCACTGCTGATATGGAGCAGAACTTTGCTAATTGTTTCGATTTTCTGCTGGAGAGCCCAGCCAGCCTTAACCCACTGAAAACACGGTTGTGGACATGCCCCAAGCTTCTGAAAAATAAACACTATTAGCTTGCATCGGTAGCCTAGGTCCCTTAGTATTTCCAGAATGGGCTGGTGTTTATGGTATCTGTGTTTTACAAACACAGATACACACACAAATGAGCCAGATGCAACTGCGTCTTTCTTCGGTGAGGATTAGAGCACACACGCCCAGCCGTCATCCTACTGACGGAGGTTGCGGACAGACAGACAGACAGATGTGGTCTCACACACACACAGCTGTTACATCACCAGTCAAATCATTTAAATGCAATGCACTTAGCCTATGGGGAGAAGAAGGGATTTGCGATCAGCAGGAAATCTATAACCTAAATAAAAGTAGTGAGCTTGTGTATCTCTTTCTAAGCTCTGCCTTTCCATCCAAATCCAAACAGTCACCAGAGAACCTGAGCATCGCCAGAGGGGAGCTGGCTTGCTTAGGTCCATTGTAGATTTGCACCAAAAAATGTGCTTTTTTAGCAAATGTCCACACGAATATTATACAAGTCTTCTACAAATGCTGCTAAAAGAAGCAATAAGTATTTATGGTCATTATTCCGTTCATAGCCAAGCCAAATCAACACAACTACCTCTGTTTATGTTGATGCAATGGTGCTAACAACGCTGGATGGCTTAACACTGCATGCTATCAATGATATCATAACTTGTTCTCTGCCGCCGCCGTCACATAGCTAATGCCTGACAACGGGCACACACACAGCTGGCAAGCGTGTGTCCCTTCTGCACCAGAAAGTAAACCACGACCATCCCATCAGACCTGCCTTATGCTTTGTCTGGCATTAATTCCTTTTTTCACTTGCAAATGTGTCACATTTTATTATGTGCCGTTTCCCCCCGGTCCATGGCCACAAGTATTCCCACGCCTAATCTCCAAAAATACATTGAGATGTATTTCAGATTCTGAATGCGAATGTGACTTACTGCCAAGTAGGTTAACCCATACAAGGAATGTGGCACTGCAGCCAATGTTTGGAAAACCCTGCTTTGATAATGATCCAACATCCATGATGACATGCTTATTTGAGGAAATTATGCAATGTCATGGATAGGAAGGATTACAAGGAGACACCCTGTCTCGAAACAAAAGAGAGAGACAGAAGCCGCCATGCTGTAGCGTGCCCCAGGAAGACATTTCTTTATAACTTTATGAAAACATACATTTAGCCATTTAGCAGAAACTTTTATCGAAACTGAACAACAAGTTAGGCTTACCAATCAATATTAGAGATGCAGCAATACATCAGCCGATTGGAATTGTGTGTGCTATGACATTAGGAAGCATTTTTTTTTTAACAACTGAAAGTTGGGGATGCCATGTAATCGGGGATGCCATGTAAATACTTCTAAGTAGAAGTATTTACATGGCAAAACGACATGATCAAGAAATGATCAGCAATATCAGTAGCAGCCTATAGTAGATTATAAACATCGATGTCGCTGCAACCCTAATCGATACACTATCACCAATCAATAATACAATGAATATTGGAGCAACTAGACTTATTTGAAGAGACACTAATATACTTTCACACACGCCGTTGGCTGTGATTCTGCGGGAAGTGCCGCAGCACAGCAGTCTGAGCCAAAGCCCCCAGCTGCTTTGTGATAATCAGGGTCCCAGATGTGTTGGCCACCCTAAATAATGTTCAGCCTGGGCTAGGATTGCCCAGGCCTACCCTGGATCACTCAAACATTCCCAGGACATCGGTGCTGCAGAGAGCTGGGCCATACATGACCATAGCACTGCATTGTCGTGATTTCGCTTCATCTAGCGTGTTTGAATGACTTGTGCTTGGCATGTCAAATGCTGATTAATACACGGGGGGGTTGGTGGACATTCTGTTTCGCTGTATCTTGTTCAGAATCACTTCTTATGATTTATAGGGTTAAAGGACTAGCATTTTAGAATAATTAATGTGCATTATGTATGCAGAGACATCACAAACGTAGACATAAATATGCAGTGAAATGACTCTCTCACACACACACACACACACACACACACACACACACACCACACATCCATCACAGCTGTAAGCATTGACAAATCTACCCAACTTCCTGAGCCATTGTTTCTAACTGGCCGAAGAGAAACGGTGAAACGATGACAGCTCACACCAAATGATGAAGACCCCATGCTGTTGTCTGATCACACGGTGCCTTACGCAATGGGGAAGAAGACAAACTGCAATGCATATATAGTGCTAAGGCCATGGATCCTACTGGGGGGACCTGGTACATGCTTTTATACCACACAAACTCAACAAGCAAACAACCACGGACATCATGGTTCATTAACCCGAATGTTGAGAGACACTCAAACATGGGGGGAGGCGACGTGGTGGACGGACACTACCAGGACAGAAGTCATTTTTGACCCCCATCTTAAATTATGAATCGTCATAATCATGCTAGTTTTTCTTAGCAGCTCGACACTTTGCTAGCTAACAACTGAAAGACATCACTTTGGGCTCCTTGGGTATGTTGTCATGGCAATCATAGGAAAAGTGATCCATCATCATTTTCAAAGTACTAAAATGAGAAGAATACAGTGTGTTCCCTGATTAAAGGCACCATTGGCGATAACAGTTCTGGTGGTCGGAATATAGGGCTATTCAACACAAGCAACAAATTGATATTGCGTACAGCGCCTTTAACACAAGGCCCTAATCCAATGACAATGCATGTCATGTCTGGGCATCATGGCTGCTCAGGAGCAAGACCGTCGGCCTCCATCTCATCCATGATCTATAACCAGCCTTGTGTAGAGGCAGCCTTCAACAGAATCAGCCGCTTACTAATGCCGCCGCCACCAGAACCACCCTCACCCCCATCCCTCACGGAGCAGCTTAGAGTGGATTACACCACATCATACAACCACCACAAACACCGATATTCCATCCTGGTTTAGCAATCATCTTGTGCTCGAATTACTCAGAAAATAGGAGGTGAATCTGCTTGCATCTTGGAGGCCGAGATGAATGGGAAAGCGTACGAAGATCAGGCCTGTGTGTGGATCGTACACGACAGAGTATCTAAGCGCGTGATCATGCACCATATTATCCATAACGGTGTAGTTACAGTGCCAGGGTTTGTGTTAAACACACATGGAGATGTTGTGATCAGGAAGGAACACAGATGGCCAATGGAAGCCCGAGACATACACATCAGGCTCTTTTGAAACCAAACCCATTAGCTACCGCAGAGTCTCTGCTAAACGCTCTTGGCTGTCATATTGCAGACAGGTCTCATCACAGCACTAGGGATTAATTTATTAATGTACCGCCCGGATGCTAGTGGGTATCAAAACCAGTGCATTTTAGACGATTACTGACACCTGATACCGAAGGATTATCTCTAGAAACAGACATCCGCAGATGAATTAAGAATCTGTAGGGTATTGGTATGGGACAGTATTTTGGTATCAGAAGGGTTCTGCTTCATGTTTGCAGTCCGAGTATTATTGACAAGTCCCGTTTGAGCGTGTTTTGGTTGCATACAGGGTCCATGTTGAGAGCAACAATCTCGGAACCCATTGGCTATCATCTGAAGATGACGTAGGTCACGAGTAGGTCACGAGTATACGAATACCTCAAATAAAGTTGTACATTGTTTGTGGATAAATTGTTTGTGTTTGTGTATAGGCCTGTATGTGTATGTATGATAATTTAACATTTTCCACCTCTGTCTGTTTAAAGTTGTGTGGATCCAGTGTAAGATACTGTATGCATGTATACTTGTGTGCCAGTGCGTGTGCGTGTGTTTGAGCGTGTGTGTCACCCTAATGAAGATTGGGCTGATCAGAAAAGCCGGCCTGTCACCGTCTTATCTTGGCGTGTCACAATTGTGACGTCATTGTTGGAAAAAGTATCCCTCAACTCCAAGGTCAAAACCCACGTTGCGCTGTAACTATTCTGCCTCGTTGCTGTGTTCACATGCTGTTCTCAGCACTGCAAACTCTGTTCACACCAAAAATGGTGTTCACAGGCTGCTGTTGTACAGACAGTGTATCGCATATTAGTACAGAATACACAACAGGGAGTTTCATACAGCATAAACAAAAATGTGTTGACACAAGTCAAACTTATACCAACTAGGATTAATATAATAGCCCGATGACCATGCATTTCCAGAACACCAAATAGGGTCATACATGTCATAAATTAGGTTTATTTTAAACAGGAGGTGAGCATCGGACAGCTAGTGGACGAACTCGATAAGCAGCTTCATGATGTACGAGGTAGCTGAGCTGTTTATAGTTAAGCAATAGATGTAATAACTGAGAGAGAATTGGTCACAGACAAACCAACCAACTTTCCCCTGGTCTTGATGCAGACACTCTACTCTTAAAATAAGCATGGATTTGATTTCAACATTAGACAGTGATTCCTCCTGCACTTCTATTCGAGCCCGGCTTCAAAGTCGGTAGAACTTGACTAGCAATGGTCATACGATATCACTGAATTTTTGTCCCTTACAAAAGAAGAAAAGTGTCAACGTACTCAAACCTCACGTGAATCCGCAGCCACTGCAATTACATAAAATCTTGTCTGCCAATGACACGAGACCAACCCCATCCCGGGTGCGGCTCAACCAATCAGACCCCACCCAGAGAGAGGTGGTAGGGCACTACTCACACTAGGAAGTGGTAGAGGAAGCACTTCAACCCGGCGGGTCTCTCCAGGAAGTTGTAGACGTCGCCCTGCATGCTGGTCTTGGCATACGGACTCTGGAAGCTCTTGTGGTAGTGGTGGTGGTGGTGCATCCAGCTGGACCGGGGCAGCGGTGGCGGCCCCGAGACGGAGGGGCGTCCCGTCGTGATCTGCAGCGCCGGATCCTTTGTGTACGGCGGCGGTTGGCTCGGGACGCCTGATCCATTATTCACCTCGCAGGGGTCCATTTCCAGGGAAACTGGAGCGTAGCGGCTCGTTTCAGCGCCGGCCCCTGAAGACGCCCTGGCCGGGGTGAGGGAGAAAGAGGGTGTAGTCGTAGAAGGCGTGGCAGCAGCTGTGACTCCAGAGGTGGTTGTCGTGCTGGACTCTGCTCGCTCGACCTCTTCGTCCAAGCCTTGGTTGGCGCCGAGGCTGGTGTTGGCGTTGCCGTTGGGCCAGCGGGCCTTCAGGGAGCGAGACAGACGGCTGCCGTAGTCCTTCTGTATGTGGCACTTCACGTGGAAGGAGTGCCCTCGCCTCTCCCCCATGGTGGTCCAGCAGGGGCGGTCCGGATCAGGGAAACGGTTCAGCGGGCGACGTGGAGTGGCGTGGGGCGTTCGTTGCTCATTTGAGGAAGGAGAGTGGTGGTTTGTGGTGGCTAGGTCATGGTGGGGACGTCGAGGCTCTTTGCTCGATTACAGGTGTCTGTGAGTGTAGGTGAGTGTGTTCACCAGACCTGCAGTGGAAGAAGTGAGATGAATCATTAAGATAGCATGACCAGCAGTGAGATCCTGCATGTATTTGTGAGGATCGCCTTACCGAAGAGGGTGTAACTAACTGAACGCTAAGTGAGCCGGCCTTGAGGCGCTATCATGCATTGTTGCTCACTGGAGACGCAAAGGGGCCAAGCAGTTCCGCCTGCTTTTAACATACTTGACAGGCAATACAACTATGCTGCCTATCGCAACTTTTATGTATTGAAAGATAACACATCATATTACATCAGTCATAATTAATCAATAACAAAATAAGCAACATTTAGATTATTTAAAAAAACATTGTATATGTTATAATATATATACTGCACGTTAATTGATAATGACTACATTTTCAGGGGTTATGGCTATGCCATTCTGTGTGTCACAGGTTAAACAAGACCTGTAAGGAGCACTGCAGCCTGTGGTTAAAGATTAGCTTCCTCCCCGATGCAGGGTTGTGAACTTTGGCAGTGTTTCTCGTTCTATTTATATCAATAAACACTGTTTTAAACACTTTTTCAGTAAGGTACCGCTTTTCACAGCACCAAAACCTTTTAGGAAAGAAATTTCAATAAGTTAACTGAGAAACAAGAAGTTGTGCTTGACTTAATTTGTGTCGTTAATTTGAATGATTCACCAGACTTTTCTGCTATTATTCAGATTAATTTAATTTATTATAGTGCTATTCAGATGGATAAGGTTTATAACCAATTTTGAAACAAAAAGGATCCCATTTTTATTGGGGTCCAAGTACATCCTGAAGTCTTTAAAACTACCCCTGTTTCTCAATTGGAAATACTGACTTATGGGCTACCCTGAACCATCGCATGTCATGAAAGCAGAAGTGGAGGATGGGTTCTTCTGACTCTGTGTCTCTTTATGTGCTTCTGAGAAGTTGCAGAACACAGAATTGACCGAAGTGTGAAAAGTTGCTTTCACGATCAAGCACTATACCCTCCATTGGTATATAGTAAAAGCGACTCTCAGTACGTAAGGGTGAAACTTGTTGAATGAGCCTCTGTCTGCTGTAGGTTGGAGTTACATTGGACCAAACAGCATATACCGGCACCTGATAGCTGGTTCACAAAGTCTTCGGTGTGATAAGAGTGTGTGTGGATGCCATCTTGCGACGGCCCTGATCAAGGGAACATTATGCATGAGTGACTCGGCTGGCCGGTCTGTGCTGCTTGTCTCTGAAGCCAGAGTCGTATCATTGAAAATGTCAAGTGCACCGATCCAAATGTAAACACTATAATGTACCCTTGAATTGTGTTTTACTTACTGATTGGGACCACTCACCCCTTTACAAAAAACAACCAATGACAAGAAAGATAACTGAATCCGGTGGTTCCATGGTTATCTATCAGCACTTTTACAAGTCACAGAACACAGATTTCCAAGTCAAATGGCAAATATGAATAACAATGAGGACAGATAATGTGGCAGGAAGAAAGATAAGGCAACAGAATAGAAATGTGGCCTTATTTTGCTGAAATCCAGCCACACTACCACACTGTAAGCATTGATTTGCAAGCAGACAGAAAGAGAGACAGACAGACAGACAGACAGACAGACAGACAGACAGACAGACAGACAGACAGACAGACAGACAGACAGACAGACAGACAGACAGAGACAGACAGACAGACAGGCAGGCAGGCAGGCAGGCAGACAGACAGACAGACAGACAGACAGACAGACAGACAGACAGACAGACAGACAGACAGACAGAGACAGACAGACAGACAGACAGACAGACAGACAGACAGACAGACAGACAGACAGACAGACAGACAGGCAGGCAGGCAGACAGACAGACAGGCAGACAGACAGACAGACAGACAGACAGACAGACAGACAGACAGACAGACAGACAGACAGACAGACAGACAGACAGACAGACAGACAGACAGACAGACAGACAGGCAAACAGACAGACCGATACCCTAACTAGAGGGATGAGGTGATGGCCAGTAAGGTGTGTATAACATCATACACACCTTTCCAGCTGTCACCACACCACATGACCTGGCTGCAACAGCCTACCGTGAACCATGAAAGCTGGGGTTGTAGAACGGTTGCAGACTACGGAAAAGTATTTGGACCAGAGGATGTGTAACTAGAGCTATCGCCGCCCACCATATATTTGTTCTCAGCTGATGGACTGGTGACAGGGGCCACCAGGACCGCTGTCTCTCCGTAGATAGAGTTTCTGCCCCCAAACTCAACAACTAACACATACACAATACACTTTTAAGCGCATAGACGTGTGAGGGAATACGGTTACAGCGTATTGTCTGACTTTTCTATATAGTGCATCCACGCCTGCCAGCTGGCAGTCCTCAATTGCCAAATAGATTTGCCAATTGATAAAATTAGGCGTCATTTAAAATTAACGGTAGAATATTTAGAAAAATAAATCGTATCATGAACCTTGAATCCAGTAACTGCACCAGATGTCATCAGTTACGTGTGCGTTCACTGATTGCGATGCATTAAAACTGCACAGTAGGCAGGAATCAGCCAGACAACATAAAATGAACTCACTTACCTTGAATTCTTAAAAAAAAAATACAAAGTACTTATTTACAGTAGCCTAAACGAAATCGCATCTGTAAACGTTTGGTTTCTCCAACAACAATTTATATCCGAATAGATATATGATTATACACGATTATGAACCGGAGAAAATATACAGATGAACGGGAAACGAAGTGATACAGCGTGTGACTTGATGATGTGCAGCCCGCCCAGCGAACTCCTCTGAAGAGTCTCTCTCCAGCCTGCAGGTCGACGCTGCAACTGTGCACCGCTGACATGTGTTGCATGGAGCGATGATCTGCGAGGCTGCTGCACGCCATGCTTCGATCGAGACCCTGTTTTTCAATTGACACCTGTTTGACATAATATTTAAAGGTGACAGCTACACCGTCGGAATCAATTCAGGGACGATACCATACATCATATTCTACAATATAATGCTTTACACTATATTAGGACATCACTAAGGCAAATAGTCGGTATTTCTATTTAATTCGATTGTTTGGGTAGAATTTACCTTGTATTTTTTGTGGTTTATGTCGTACAATATAAATGAAAGTTAGGACTTCATCGGGTAGTCCATCAGAGTCTGTTCTATCACCTGTTCAAATATCGCAGTTCCCGTCCGTACCTGGAGAGGGCGCTTCCTAATCTTAACAAAAAGTTTGAGTTTTGGACCTCTTCGCTTACCGTTATCATTGGAAAAACATGGCGGCTCACACTACCAAGATATGCCTGTCCCTAGGTCGAATAAATGGCCCTGGTTTTGGACAATATGCATCATTAAACAGGGCGACATATGCCACGGCACTGTCTACATCAAATTTTACTGGAAATAAAGGTGACGTTTGATGAAAGATTATTTTTAATGATGTCATGTCTCCTAACCTCCGCCTCGCATCATGGTGCCTGGTCCCTGTGCTGTCATGTCTTCTATCTTACTATGTAATACAAGCTGTAACTTCATTACAGTTAATCTGTCATTTCCTCCAAGTGTAAATTCTGTGTGTTTGTTGTTCAAGGTGGACCTGACCGAGGGGGTCGAGGAGCTTTTGTAAGGCGACCCAGACGAGAGGTAAGACAGATATCTGTACAATTCCTAAACCATGTTATGGTTACCATGTCATCGATAATTACAGAATCAATGGTGCACCTCGCAAAAAAACAATTTGTATATATATAGACTATGAGATTTACTGACAACGAGTTCGTATTTGATGCCGACTGCTTGTACTGAGTCTGTGTGTGTGATCCTGTGTCGTTTAGCCAGGGGAGCCCAGAACAGAGAAGATGGACAGCCAGCAGGACTGGTCTGCGGTCTACCCGTCTGCAGCGTCGTTCAGACCGGGCTCTGTCCCCCTGCCTGTCCGTATGGGCTACCCGGTGAAGGGGGGAGTTCCCTCAGAGAAGAGAGGCAACCTGGAGCTGATAAAGGTCAGTGGGTCATCCCTTAAGTGGTGACATGTGGCTTATAAAGGACGATGTATTATGTAACAAATTCTGTAAAATCAAGACCATGCTTTGTTAGGCTTTATTGATGTTTTGTAATCAGCTCATTCCCTTCGTGTATACATGGATAAGAGTTTCCAGCAGTATGCATTGGATCTATATACATCTCTCTACGAGGGTAGTTTGTGATTAACTCTGACTGTTTCTCACTCATCCTCAGATTAGATACAATCTATGAATCCATTATAGATCATATGTCTCTTTATCCTCTCTGACATTGGATCGAATATTCAGCATAAAGTCTAGACGGCAATGAGGCTTAATATGTTGTTTCTTCGCAATGTTTAATGACTGGACATATGATTTGGATTGAGATAAATTAATACATCAACTTGGTTACATTATACATCAATTCATTAATTATACATCAGCTGAATTAAATATCTGTATTCAGTTGTGCTTGAAAGCAAACCTGCAGATGGTTGTCCTCCTTCTCTGTTCTCTCAGATTTCTCTATGATCACTTCCAAGTTCAACTCCACCATGTTTGTAGTTAATTTGATTGTCAAGTGTCGTTGTGCCATCACCTGTCCTTCGATGTGGCCCAGTCTCTGTGTGTGTCTGGAGCAGCTGTGCTATTTGACCTCAGGTCCCGCGGAGGTTGTACCTTCCTTGGGTAGCGACAGCATGAAAGGAGGGGGGCCAGGCAAAACATTTGAGATTTCATTTTCTCCCTCTGCCCCGCAGGGCTTAAAAGATTACTTAAAGTGCTTTGCATCCTTATTTAAGCCCATATGATTTTTTTCTTCTGTGCTTATCTATGTATCTTGTGGGAATTCCTATGCAACTGTGAAGTGAATGGTAGAACTGATAGCTAGAAGTATCAGCTTTGTTACTCATTATAAATTAATAAATAATATTGTAATATAATAACAAATATATAAAAGTGCTACTAAGTCATAAAAAATACATGAGGAAATGTGTTGGGTAGAAGTAAGTTTTGCTGAGACATGCATGTCGACAGAAACATTGTCATGTAGAAACAGTCATGTTCATTGTTTATTTGTTTAACTAACAATGGGTTCCCCCCTTTCTTATTCTTCTGTTTAGATACCAAACTTCCTGCACTTGACACCGGCAGCCATTAAGAAGCACTGTGAAGCCTTGAAACGTAAGCCTCCTTGCAAAGCGTGTTTTTCCCTATACAAGTGTTTCCCTGTTTACTTATTAGATCAGATGGGCACTGCATTCATCCCGAGGGGAAATCGGCTGACATTTAGTTTCCTTCCATCAGCGTTCTGCACCGAGTGGCCCGCTGGCCTGGACTCCGATGGCGACCTGGACAAGCACCTCCCCATCCGGATAGAGACCACGGACTACGTCTCGGCCGGGCCCTCCGTCAGGAACCCCGCCGCCCGGGTCGTCACTCTCCGGGTGAGCTCCTCCCCCCTGCCTTTCTCCACCCATCGACTTAAAAACACCATCATTTACGGATCAATTTCTTGATGGAAATCAAAAATCTCTCTGTGGGGGGTTGGAAATACATCAGCCTATGATGAGTTGAGGATCATTTTTGGAGGAGCACAGGACGGAATATCATAATCCTGCATGTAAAATGTCCCACTATCTTTGCTTAGTCCATTTGTGGGTTTAAGAATAGGAGCTTTCTGTACTATAGTTGGTCTCAACTTGAGTGCTTATTGTATATTAGTAGAGTATTACAGAATATGCATGAAACAAGCCCACTGTCATTGGTTGCGTAATCCTAGCTATGGATGGATACATAGACAAAATATTGTCTTTATCCTTTGCTACGTCTGGCACAACCCACCCCCCCCCCCCCCCCCCCCCCCCCCCCCTGATGTGAGCCCAGAACTGGACCAATAGGAGTCGAGAAAGAATGTATGAAAATGGGTACAGGGATTTTGAGGGACAATCGAAATGCAATCCAACATTATGTCTCTGTGACCTTTTTATCAGGCAGTCTGCTTGGACAGCTGCGATGTCTCTAAGCTTGTGCAAGTGTGTTCTGGTCCCAAAAAGATTACCCACTTCAAAGTTTTTTTAAATTGCTCGATTAATTTTTTTATTATGTTATCATTACAATGTCTGAGGTTATTATGTTTCCACATGGACACTATATCCAATTCGCTTTTAATTGCTTCGAACAAATATTATCTTTGTTGATTTTTTGATTTGTTATATTGTTAGGGGCTTTCATCTCACTCTAGTATGAGCCTGCATGAACAATCTTCTCAATGGCCTATACTAACAAAATATATAAACGTAAAAGATATCCTGCACTAATCACAAACCATCTGGTCCACTTATTCTCTGCATTCATTCAGATGTTTGTAGGTAGGAGTTATTCAGACATAAATCCCTGTGGATTAAACGGAATCAAGGAAAGATTGTAGAGTAAATAATCCCCAGTGTCCAGCAGGGGCTTGACTTCCAACCAAAATAGATTGACCTCCCCTTGAATGGTGTGCTTCTTTATGCGTGTGATGCTTATTTGGTTTTGGGATACGTTTATGGATATGATATAGGCTTATATTTGCGGTGAAATTTCCGATTCAGTACGATTTAGTATGTACTTGAACCGTTTGACTTACCTATAGAGTAGACTGATGCTGTTAATTGTATTCCGATTTTTCTTGGGTTGGTTGTGAATCTTTCGGAGGAGCATGTGTGCAAAATGAATAAAACCTTGACCACTAGGGGCTCAACAAATGCCCATATACATATTTTGACGTGGTTGGATGGACCACTAATATAACAAATTGAATGTCTGCAGTTGCACATGCTTTGTGAAATTCAAACCTTAATTAACTATTTCCAAACTATTTCGGATTATTCCTAGATGTATGCTGTTTAGATAAATGAAACACAATGAAACAAGCATTCACACATTTTAATCTTGTGGTTTCAATCTATTCTCTTCACTAGTAGGAACTGATCTGATGTCGTTTTTTCATCTCTGAGAAGTAAAGGGATTTTAACCCGCAAAGCCTGATATACAAATATACATCAAATGGATTGACAATTCTTAAAGGATTACTTTACAATCAAAGGTCTGCTTGAATGCACCCACTATGCATCGCACGCTGTTTATGGAAAATCATTACATGCTTTCTTTTTGTACTGGTACGGTTCTATAATATCATACTTTTCCTTCCAGGTCAGGCTTTCCAGTCTGAACTTGGACGAACATGCACGGGAGAAGATGCTCAAACTTCTTGGGGACAGATACTGTAAAGACACAGACATCCTGACCATCACAACAGACAGGTAAAGTGTGTGTGCGTGTGTGTGTGTGTGTGTGTGCATGAAGACCGAAGCCCATCGATAAATCATAAAATGCAGCAATGTCATTTTTGTCATTGCTCCTTCTTTCTTCTCCAGCTGCCCGTTGAAACAGCAGAATACCGACTATGCCATGTACCTGCTGACCGTTCTCTACCATGAAGCATGGGTAAGGTCCATGAGAGTGTTCTTAAACTAGGTCCTCCTGCGAACAGTGGTGCATTGCCAACACAGCCGTTAATCTGCTGGAGGCTCTCCAATACCTGGTACATTTGGTGTTGGTATCTCTGACTTAGGCCTTGAAAACAATCGCATAACAGGACTGCGGAGCACGGTTGTCCTTCAAATTTGTGCAAAAACAACACCATCCAAATGTGACTTGCATCTCTCCCAACCCCTGCCTCAGACCTGATCAGGGCTAACCAGGGCACACTGGGATCAACCACGACCGTGATTATCCGTGCCCAGATCACCCTCCTCCTGATGTTGAATCTACACTAGATCTAGACGTCTATCTAGAGCAGGGGTCACCAACACAGCGCCCACGGGCACCAGGGTGCTCGCAAGGACCATATGAGGCGCACGGCGGCCTGTTCTAAACGTAGCACAACTCATTCTTCAACAACTCTTTCCCACCTTTTTTAAGTCATAATAATATATTATATAATAATTATTGTGAGAAATCATTTACATGATCAGTGTCTTCACATAGATGAGTATCATTAGTCATTAATAATAATATAGAACTAAAGGCAAATTTGTTATTTCAGAAGACGAGTGTCTCAAACTGGGTGCCCTTCGTATGACTCAGTACCCATGAAGTAGCTCTCAGGTTAAAAACGGTCCGTGACCCCTGATCGAGAGGTTTTTTCCACTGATGGTTTGGGGAAACATTCCTGGCAGTGCCGTTGCGGACCCCCCCAGCAAGTCATACAAAGGGCTATCTTCAGTTTCACATGAACAATTCCCCCTTAAAAATCATAAGGTTGTGTTATGCAGGCATGCAGAGTTAAAATATTATTGTCAGGCTGGACTAGTGTTTAGGGGTGTGTTTGACCACTAGCCAAACCTCTAATATAAATCCTAAGCCGCTTTAGATAAAATCGTCTCCTTAATGAGTAATTTGTAGCAACAGTAGACGGCTAACATTAAATAGGCAGAATATGCCTGTGAAGATGGTTGAAATGTCTGCCCATGTGTAATCCCATCAGGATGTATCACGAGTTGGGCAGTATTGTACTTGGACTCATGACATTTCCACACAGAGTACCAAAAACACCCGGGATCCCCCTATCAGATGTTGACACCCATTCACATTCAGCCAGCCAACGCCACTCCATAGAAACCCGCCACCAAGGACCCCTCTACCCCCCACCCCCCCCTGCCTGTTGTTCCGACTGCTGCCTTCTGGAGCTCTTCTGGTCATGTTTTAGTCCCCTGCAAAGAGGCCATTTGTCGGGAAGCCGAGCACCGTCCGATGCCCTTTAAGACGCACAACGGAAGGCACAGTGGCGGCCGACAGGCCTGTGAAAGGCTGCAGAGTGCTGCACTGTTGAGGCTGAAACGCTAGACCACAAAGAGGACCATTGTCAGTAGCTACGGTTTACTCTTGCTTTTTTTATTTTTTTTATATACCTACTCAAGGACAGGCAGACACACCGGGAAGGTGAGAGAAAAACGTGCTTTGCTGATTCCACTATGTGCTTATCCGGGCCTTCCGTCAATCAGGTGGTCGGGAGGTTGGGCGTCTGACCCGAGTTGGCCGGGTTAGGGTTCTCCAGGGGGTTTGCTTTTACGCCCACACATTCAAAATGTGAATCAGGAGGAGTGAGCAGAGTGAGACATAACGGCAGGAATGTGGACACAGCGCATGCTCGTTTTTAATAATGGAGAAAGCAGGTGGCTGTCTGTCGCCAGTCAGTTTGCCGTGCGGGTTCGGAGGCCGGTGCCAGGCCTGTCAGCACTTCATTATTATTGACTTGTGCTTGTAGAATTTAGCCCAGACTGGCAAGAACGTTTTTGTAGGGAATTGAATGCCGTTTATGCAGTTCCTCGTTACCTTCCCATTGAGAGTGCATGGAGGTAATCATTGGCCGTTACTTTTCATTCCAATAGTGAAGCTATGCTTTCAGGTTGGTTGGCCCAATGTCACCGGTATGGAGTCGACTATTCACTATTATTAAGTCTTAAATGAATAAGTCATTTTAGCAGACGCTATTATCCAAAGTGATTTACAGGGAATTCTGATGCATGCTATTACTATGATTGAGGTATGGATTGGGTGTCTGGCTCCATTGTCTCCAGTAAAGACGGTAGAGGTTACAACAGCCCGACCTGGTCTGGGACGTCCACACATGAACGCCATATGGATTAGACATGTAAAGCCGTGATGAGGTCCATTAGCATCCATCAGGGCCCAGGGAGAGCAAGACGGATCAGGCCGGAGCTTTAAGCCGCTCAACAGTGGGGACTATTGTTGTACCCGCAGATTGTGATGGCAGATAGGGGCGCTGGGTGCGTGCAATGGTAGTGCGGAGAAACACCATCTGTCTGAGGGAAGCTTCAAAAGACTGGGATGAGCGACGGCCATGGGGTGGCCAACAGGTTTCTCCCTCGGGTTCCCATAGCGATCATGTGGATCGCTTGGACTCCACCAAAATATGTTGGAATCTTCAATGAGAAATAATAAGTGAGCATTCTTAGTCCGCCGACTAGTGAGAAACCCCCTCTTAAGTTCAATGCTGACAATGTTGTACTTCCTGAAAGGAGGCTCCTAAAGAAAAGTTTTTAGTCCTAGTAATCATCAGGTATCTTGACATTATTCTGGGTTGTAACTGGTGACCAAGTGATACTATTCACTGTCGAGCACTGGACCGGCCAACACAACCCAATAAACGACAAACATGTTGGAACTGGAAATTGGAAGTGTTCATGAAATCATTAAAGGTTTCAGGGAAATCCAATCCGTGCCCAAAAATGGGCAGGTGTGTGCACAGGAGATCCATAGATGCAGTAAATGTATCGAGCCATGCGATTTAAAATGTAATACATAATCCATCATGGGATTATGTCCAACATTCACTTATCTTCACTTAATCTTCTCTTATCCCGTGGTCTCAGAAAACGGAGGCGTGGGAGTCTGAGATGACGAGGGCGGACCGCCGCGAGTACATCTGGGAGGAGAGCGCCTCGCAGCATAACGTCCTGGACACGCTGGCCCGCATGGCCACGCCCGTCCCGGGGGAGGGCGTGGGCGTGGGCGAGGGCGAGGCGCCCCCAAGGGAGGTGCTGCTGGCCCGGCCCGAGGTTCAGCAGTACCGGGACTCGGTCACCCGACTGAAGAACGAGGGGGAGAGCGAGGGAGCCACACTCCGCTACAGAGAGGCCGTGAAGAAGCTGCTCAGTCTGTAGTGTGTGTGTGTGTGGTTCCTATCTCTGACCGGCACCCAACCCAGCCCTCCACTCCCCTCAACCCATCCCGCCATCCACACACACACACACACACACACAGACACACACACACACACGGGGAGGCAGGGCACCTAGGGACGTTGGAGCACAAGTAGAGGACTGCATTGGCCCTTGGAGCATGGGGTTACTCTTCGAGGCTTGAAAAAAACAAACATTCTGATATTGTTTGAGACTCCCGTGGTCTCCTGGACAGGACTCTTATCATCGTTCACTCAGTCAGCGTCAGTGGCAAACAAATACAAATGTCGTGTGGTTGAAAGTGGAACCTTTTACTTTTTTCAGCAAGGGTAAAGGCGATCAAGTTATTCTTCAATCCTCATTCATAACCCCGACTCCGTTCCACTTCTTCTCTCCTCCTCACCGTGGGGGGGGGGGGGGGGAGGAGGGAGAGAGAGAGAGAGAGAGAGAGAGAGAGAGAGAGAGAGAGAGAGAGAGAGAGAGAGAGAGAGAGAGAGAGAGAGAGAGAGAGAGAGAGAGAGAGAGAGAGAGAGAGAGAGAGAGAGAGAGAGAGAGAGAGAGAGAGAGAGAGAGAGAGAGAGAGAGAGAGAGAGGGGGCCGCATCCAAGAGAGGGAAATCATTCAGTGACAGTTCTGCTAAATATCCAGCCCCCCATCCCCTTGTCTCCCCACTACCTCTCCCCTCTCTCCTTCTTGAAACAGCTTTGCTCTGCGGTCCGTGCGATTTCCAGGACATTTAAAAAACCCAAATGTGCTGGACGGCAAACTGCGACCCACCACACCACACCCCACCATCACTCGACACCTACTTTTTAAAAGCCCGGAGAGCTTCTCCAAACGCGCGCGACAACCCTTGGATCGCCTTCCATCGCATTTCTTGCTTGGGAGCGCCCATCACTGCACTTAAGTGTAGGGCACGCTCCACAAGGTTTGGCGTAAACATCCTCTCTCACTCTTTTGAAGTGTATTGAAATGTAGCTCGGCCAGAACGGAACGTCTTCGTGTGTATCATCTATCGCCGCCCATTTTATGCCGAGGCGCTGTGGTGAAGCGCCTGCTTTTTGTGTCCTGTCACGAGCCGTTGGTTCACAAGTGAAACCAGATACGTATGCTGTAATTGTGGGCTTAATGTGTTCAGAACGTCAACTCTAATAAATCTGTTTTTCATTAACTCAAAGGCCTCTACTTGTGTTTGTGTCCCTGTGCCCAGAAGTGCTTTTAGGGTTCTCTTAAATAGTGATGCGGTATAGGATAACTGTTAGTTTTGGGGGGGAAATATAAATAGCCTATTAAATGTGTGCAACATTCACATTAATAAGCAATAACCTAGACGATTTACATAACATTCCATTTTACATTCTTTAAATGTACATTTTAAGACACGGTCATGAACGAAACGAAAAACATGAACTTCCAGTCCCAATATCTGTCATCATTTTTTTGGGGGGGGGGGTGGGGCTTTTTCGTTTTTCTTTCCTCGACCGCGCTCAAGAACCCTCTCTGATGAGCACGTACTTAATCAGACGCATGGACTCCCCTTTCCCCCTCCAGGTGGTCCGGTAGCGTCCCTTTCTCTTCCGACGGCCCCGCCAGCTGACCACCGCCAGCACGGTGCAGCAACAGCTGAGCAGCACCGTCACGCACGTGGCCCCCATCACCAGCAGGGTGTGAGCCGCAACGTGCCACTCCGTCCCCTCACCGTCGCCCTCGGCTCCGTTGGTCCACGGACCCCCCTCGCCGTTCCCCACCGCCGTTAGGTTCCGGCCGACGGGGCCTCCCATCGTTTTGTTCCCCGCGGTGTACTGGTTGCCGCTCTCCGCGTTAGCCAGGGGAGCAGCCGAGGGTGTAGCGGCGGAAGTCATGGAGGTAGCTTGTGATGAATCGGACACGGCTGCCGGTGTGTCTGTCCCGCGTTGGGAAGATGGTGGGGTCGGGAGGGACGGGTATGGTATGGACCGTGTGGTGTCTTGCTTAGTGGAGCTGCTGCTGACCCGAGGGCTTTCTGCAATAAGCTCTTTATAATCAGTTTGTGGAGAAGTTTGGTCCAATAAGATATGTCTTGTTGTTGTTGTCGTTTTTCTTATGGTGGCTGTCAGTGGGGCGACAGGGGTGCCTGGGACTGACTGGTGCGCCTGGGACTGGGGACTGTCAGCGGCGGGGTCCGTGGTAGGCCTACTCCCAAGGGGGGACAGGTCTGTGGGGGACGGCAAAGTGGTTTGAGAGGTTGTTGGTTGAATGGAGCTCCGAGGTGTGTTTGCACTGCTGGTGCCCATGGTTATTGTTGTAGCGGTTCTTGTTGAAGCAGTGCCTGTTCTTCTGCTCGAGTCGGGGTTCACAGGCATGGCGGGGGTCACAGGCTTGGACGGTTGACGGGGGGGGCGGTTAAACTGCCGCTTGTCCGAGGCCAGCGGCTCCGAGGCGTTGATTCGTGTGTAGAGGTGCGGTAAAACACGCACATTTGAGGTGAAATATTTCCCAAATACCAACAGGTCAGGGTCAACACCTAAGACATGGAACATTAATCATTGAAATGTTCAAGTTCAATATTCCAATCTTTTCTTTATTTTAATATTTTGGAGGATAAATGTAGTCTATAGGCCTATTCTCTTTGTTTACGATGCGGAATGTAGGCTACAATTGTATATATATTATTATTATTATTATTTTTATTTTTTTTAATCATCAAATCAGATTCAGCAACACTTTCAATTTCTAGATTATTACTTAGCAATAATTTAATTCCATTACAGGTAGACTCACCCTTGGTGATGTTGTAGAGCACCACGTTGCCTCTATGGGTAAGTATGCAGCTTTCCAGTGTCGGGCAGTGCAGGTGGTAACAGTTTGCGTTCTCTTGAACGGTGTCATACTGAAATATTGCCAGATTGCAGGAAACTACAGACACAAAAGGACGGAAGTCTAAATCATCGCGTGAGGCACCTGCTACAGATGCAATACACCTGATAGTCACACATTAAGTCCAATAGACCTAATATGCAAAAAAATATAACGTTCAAAATAATACAACGTTTTAAAATATAATGTTTCGTTGGTTGGTGGATTTACCAATGGATGCAACGAAAACATACAAACTTTATAAATGTATCGCCTTTATGAATTCCAAAATGAATAGACTACTTAAAAGTGTCTTCAGTGAAACATAAAACCACTAACAATTCCTCGCTGTAGGCAACAGTTCCGGCATATACAACCTTGTATGTATTGCATTTATTAATTCCTAAATTAATACTTTAAAGAGACTTAAGTGAAACATACAACGACTTACAGTTCCTGGTGAGGCAGCAGGTGCGGCTGCACTTGAGAGCGGAGTCCTCCTGGTAGTTCTGCAGCAGCTGCGCGCCTCGCCTCTGGGACTCCTCCACGTCGATAAAGACACCCGGGAAGCGGCGGATCCAGCAGTTCTTATAATAAGAGGTCGGCGAACACCTGGACGCCTCGGCGCCACACACCAGACTGAGCAGTGTCAGCACACCGCACTGTACCCTCATGATGTGGATCTCCTCAAACCATGTCGAATTACGATCGGAACGGCAGGTTCGCATGTCGGGGGGGGAATGTAGGGGCTTTTTGGGTTGTCAGTCATTATAATCAGGTGTGTGTGTGTGTGTGTGTGTGTGTGTGTGTGTGTGTGTGTGTGTGTGTGTGTGTGTGTGTGTGTGTGTGTGTGTGTGTGTGTGTGTGTGTGGTGGTTGTCCTGAGCCAGGACAGTAAAGGTGTGTCGTTTTACGACTGGATGGAGGTGGAGACAGACGCGGGTGCAGGTCTGGAGGCCCTCGTGCAGCTCTAAACTCCGCTTTAAAGAGAGTTGGAGTGAAATCCTCTTGTTTTCAGATAATGACGATAGCGTTAACTCTGTAGATGGCTTATGAGTCATGCATTTTTTGATAGTTTAGGTATTTATTGTTTGAACGTGACACACGGTGTTCTCGTATAACGCGGATTAGAGGTTTAATCCTGCTGAATTTAATGGCGCGTTTATTGTTATAAACAGATCATTGGCTAATTCGTTTTGTAAATATTTGGGTTTGTTGGGTAGGTTAAGCAATAGATAGGATTATATTTCACTTTTGTGTTTATTGTTAATATTTTGTATTTCTTCATTGTGTAGCCCTACCTCCAATGTGAATGCAGTCTATCACTTCAAGGGGCCATACTCTGCCCGCAATAAAGAAGAGCCTTCTGTAGTTCTGGATTGACAATTCAATGAGATATTATTGTGCACAAATGAAGCCAAAACCACTAATTGTACTACAATTCACATTTAAAGTTCAAAACCAAGAAACAGATGAGGGTTAAGTAACGAAGTAGCGCATTTTTTCAGGGCATGGTGCAGCCACAGAGATTTCTGCAGTCATAGGCTAGGCCTTTTGTTTGGTTTTCAACAAACAGAAATAGGAACAATACAAGACAGTACATGGAACAGTTTGACAATTTTGTCATTAGTTTGAAGTGGCATGTCACATCAATACTTGTCACAAATGACACCAAAATGTGGCACAGAATGTGGCACCAAATAGCACACTGTTTTTTTATGCAGATGGCAGACCCTCAGTCCCTTTTAGTTCTCTTTTCCTGCCGTTCCTGTTACAGCCACCAGATGTCGCCATCAGACAACTCAACTCTTCACGGAGCCACATCAACCAACGCGCACGGGTCCGTGTGAAAGAAAAACACAAATCAAAACAAGCACAGTTAAAATAAGGAGGAAAAGATCCCAACGTCAAGTTTTACATGCAGTTCGGCTCCTATGATTCAGAAACCACAGTAGATCATAGTCCTCTTTAACGTTAATTTTTCTTAACAACGACTCAACAAAACAAAGCCTTCAAACAAATGTCCACAGTTTACTCCTTCTTCAGTCTTCTGCCTCCGACATGAGCCGTCCCTTCTCGTTTGGCCTTCGGGGCCTCTGAACCAGTGTTTTCCTGATGTGTAGACTCACAGACGGTCTCATCGTACACGTTTGTTTAGTAACAGTTTACCAAGTGAGAAAATAGTCCATGATTTTTCCAGTCCGGTCAGTCTTTGACCAGCCTGTAGATGTGATGCTGCGCCCCGTGCTCGCTCGTGGACACCTCGAAGACGTACGCCACACACAGCAACGTTTCCAGGGTGTCTCTGTTGGTCACCACCTGTAGGGGACACAGTGGGGGCGTTTCGGTTCAGGGAAAGACTGAAAAGACTTGACAAAGTCATTGAGTGATTCAGACAGCTTCCTGGACAGATGTGTATCTCTTTTAGTCACAACCTGCAAGGGAGACAGTTGGACGTTTCGGTTCAGGGAAAGACTAAACAAACAACAACTCGTTATCTCAGTCAGACAGCTTATGGACAGATGTGTAGTTGGAGAAGGTCGTAGGGGGACAGTATGACATTTTTGTTCGGGGAAAGACTGAAGGGGCTCATTCACACAACTTTCTGGGCAGATCAAGTAGGTCTATAAAATGAAACATGACCATGATATCTTGGTGATCCCATTGCATACATTTTGGAGAATAAAATGAAATGCTTGAGAAGTGCTTTATTCATTCCAGGTCCTTAGAATTTTTCTTTAACAGAACAATGTGTATGTGTGTGTGCGTGTGCGTGTGCGTGCCCGTGCGCGTGTGTGTATGTGTGTGTGTGTGTGTGTGTGTGTGTGTGTGTGTGTGTGCAATTGCGTTTGTGTTTGTGTGTGCGTGTCAGTGCGCATGTGTGTGTAACACTGTATATATGCGCTAATAGGAGCTGGATCTGCCCGGTGAGAAGGGCTAATGCCGCCCAGAGATGGTAGCGTCTGCGTGGGCATCAATATGTCCATTGTCCCCCCGGCGGCCGCCTGGAATGCAGCCGCCGGTGGAAGGGACACCGGTGCCTCTGAACCCCCGGGGCCTGAGGACCACTCTGTTGCCATGGTGACACGCTACCCGGCCGTCGACCCTCGTGGAGTGGAGTGTACACACACCGTCGCGGTAAACAACGTAGGAATACATTTACACTAGAGAAGACCGTGCCGGCAGCGGAATACAGAGAGAACCTTTGGAGGGTTTGAGAGGAATGGGAAACATTTCATTGGCTTGTTTACTTGTTTCATTCATAAACCATTAGAAATGGTCCCGTCCATTGTTTTAGGCTGTTTTTTTTTTTACTATTTAGGAGGTGCTTTTTAGATACATGAGGGGTTAGGTGTCTTGCTCAAGGGTAGACTGTGGACATTGGGGATCCGATTTTCCTGCCTAAACTTTAGTTTAGTTTAGTTGGCATCAAATTCTGGAGTTGGCACCAAATATAGATTACGAAAATGCAGTGTCTCTCCTCAAACTTTTGCCAAGTCAGTTGCTACTTAGTATTTTCACTAATAACATGAATTTCCTTGTTATACTACCATACCTGCGTCATAAATATAACAGCTAGTCGCTGTGTCACTGGAGCTGGACTTTAGGCTCGGGGTCCAGATGAGGGGGGAGGCCAGATGTTTTACCTGAAGGATGGTGAAGTTCTCCAGGACACTGTTCATCATGTACTTCTCGGGGAGGTGCTTGAGCTTGTGGATGAAGTTGATCATGTATTCGCACAGCGGCGAGCGGTGGATTCTGAACACGTAGCGACCCCCCTCGAAGCGAGCATACTCCGTCTGGAAAACACACGCATAACACACGCACATCGTCGCGTTGTTAGCTTGTTCTTGAATTGCGTCGCTCGTACTGCTCTTTTTGCGAGAGGTTACTGTCCAACTTTGTCTATCTATATATCTGTCTGTCAAACTACCTGTTTATCTGCCCATCTATATACCTGTCTGTCTGTCCGCTTGCCTGTCTGTCTGGCCATCCACCTACCTACCTCTGCATTATAACTGAATATATCAAATCATACATTAATACTGAATCAAACATGAATTCAATTATCTCAGGAACAGAAAAATAACACATAGCACCGAAACTCAATTGAATACGGAAACAATGCATGTATGTCCATTTTATAATCTGTAATATGTGAAACATAATATAATTTTACCGAATGCGGTATCTGCCACACCAGATAGAGCAATAAACATATTTACAGTGACAACCATAATCAAATAATCAAATCACTAATTCTCATTTCGTGGCTTGTACAAAAACAGATGGCTTCAAGGCATATGTGTGTGTTAGTGTGTGCATATGTGAAGTGTGTTTATGTTTCTGATATTGTACAATCCATTACAGTTGGTAGGGGAGGGGGAAGAGAGCATTATAAATGGGATTTGGAGGTTGAAAAGCTGTGACCAGCAAGACGTTTTAAATATATCTTCATCACCACCTAGGCCGATTCATTGTTTTTTGGGGGGGGGTGATGATGATGATGGTGGGGGTCCGAGGTCATGCCCTCTGTACATTCAGAGGCCGTGACATCTGAATGTGCAATACACACACACCCATGTGTTTCTGGGTTATCTATTATAATCAGAGGTGATGTGGAAACAATTAGTCATCAAATCAGAAAGGTTGCGGTCATCATGTTCTCATACGTCAATGCAGTTGGGCAATTGTCACAGTGCCTCTCTGTGTGTTTGTGTAAGTGCGTGTGCATGCGTGTGCGTGTGTGTGGGTGGGTGTTTGTGGGTGTGCATGCGTGTGTGTGTGTGTGTGTGTGTGTGTGTGTGTGTGTGTGTGTGTGTGTGTGTGTGTGTGTGTGTGTGTGTGTGTGTGTGTGTGTGTGTGTGTGCATGGGAGGTATCAACACCCATTGTACACCTGGATGGCTCACCTCCACCTTCTCCACCACCTGCTTCCCGAAGGAGCACACCTTAGTGGAGGAGGTGATGACCATGTTCTCTGTGCCCTCGTACTGACTGGACACGCCGTAGAAGAAGCTGCTGTCGTCCTGCAGATTGGCACTCAGGTCAGCCTGGGGGGGAAGAGAGAGAGAGGGAGGGAGAGAGAGAGAGAGAGAGAGAGAGAGAGAGAGAGAGAGAGAGAGAGAGAGAGAGAGAGAGAGAGATGGTCAACTATCTGTCCAAACACAGGTCACTATATAGAAACAAATCATCACATGTGTTCGGAGGCATAGAGTCCCTCCACGATCATGACCTTCTTTCATTGACATGGTCTGCGTAGAAAGGGACTTCCACCACAAACCAACAAACCAGGTCACGTATCGTATCATTCTATCGTCAGCTCTCCCATTTAGCATTAAAAAGCCTTTAACTCATCTGCAGGGTGTGAACACTTCTATCGTGCATTGTCCTGGCTTATCCAACAGGCTTCTCCTGAGGATTGACAATAGATCCTCCTGAGATTTTAGCTGAAGAACACACGTGTGTCGACTTGACATGAGGTTTTACAAGTGATCATGCGATTGGTCAACAAAGTCTTCAGGGATTCCCTGCAAAGCCTTCTACCATCAAGTAGGCACTGGCTTTCCCCACGCATTAGGCCCTCAATCCAGGAGCATTCTCAAGAGTGTGTGTGAGTATGTGTGTGTGTTTGTGTGCATGTGTGTGTGTGCATATGTGTTTGTGTGTGTATGTGTGTTTGCATATGTGCACTTGTGCGCATGTGTACATGTGTGTGTGCATTTGGGTGTGTATGTATGTTTGCATATGTGCACATGAGTGCATGCGTACAAGTGTGTGTGAGTGTGTGTGAGTCTGTGTCTGTTTGCGTGTGTGTGTGTGTGTGTGTGCGCATGTATGTGTGTGCATGTGTGAGTGCTAGCCTGACGCAACAGTAAACGCAGGTCAGACCCGGGCCTAGCGGTTCAATCCAAAACGGAGGCACGTCTAATGTGATCCTTGATCACAGCGAGGTGCCGGCTCCTTAAGGAGACAGCTGGCCTGCTTCACCTTTTCCCCTCCCATCCCCTGGCCCCCTAATGGGCCATTGACACAACAACTCAGCCCGGGCCCCATGCCTTCATGGCCCTCTTCGTCTTCATCAGCGCCCTGCCGTAATTCCTCCATTTGTCTTCGCGGCCCCCCCCCCGGGGGATGGGAGCTAGGGGTTGCCTCCGTCCCCTCCCTGTCCCCGGCCTTCACAACCACCCCCCCCCCGCCCCCTCTCCTAACGGCCTGCGAGGGAATTCATCCAATTAGAATCAACGCCGCGCGATTGGCTGATTAGATCTCGCTGTGGCTGCCCGGCTGTGTAACAATTTAGCAAGGCAGGCGCAAATCAGATTCCCTGGGCACTTCAAAGGCGCAGGACAATCCGTTAGGACAGGGCCCCGGGCGGCTGGTGGGGGGTGGTGGGGGTGGTGGTGGGGGTGGGGGGGGGGGTGGGGGGGGTGGTAGGCTAGAGGTAAGGTGAGGCGTGTTCAGGGGGAACCATACAAGCCAGCACTAAACATAAGGAGGGGAGGGGGGGGGGGTCAGGGTTAGGGTTGGGGGGGGGGGGGGGATTTGCAGGGAAATTCAATCTAGAACGCCATAGCTTTGGAGAAGCTGCGGCCGCCTGTCACCGTCGCCATGCCAACCGGCACCTCCGGACACCCCCGAGTCATGACCTGCCAGACACTCCCCGTCACCACGGAAACATCAAGCGGCCCTTTTTTTGTTGTATTGGAGGATTTTTTTGTTTTGTTTTATCTCTTTCTCAAATGTGATTGATTCGACGGGAGAAACAAGGTTTGGGTGTATTCCGACGTGCCGAGGACTTCATTCAACTGATTCCTTACTGAGAGAGAGAGAGAGAGAGAGAGAGAGAGAGAGAGAGAGAGAGAGAGAGAGAGAGAGAGAGAGAGAGAGAGAGAAAGGCCAGCTGTTGCTCTTCTTCTATTGCTGCCTTTTGTCATGGATGCCTTGAAAGCTCCTTATGAGTGTGTGCACCCACACACATTAGGAGTTGTATTTGTGGTGGTGCTGGAGTTGACCGGCCTCAGATACGCAAGCTGATGAATGACTTGTTGGACGACTGCCTTCAGCTGTCCTTGGTTTTCCCATTCCTATTTCTCATTCTGTCTATCTTGGTCTTTTACTATATATATATATACAGTATATAAATATATATATTATTGTATCTCTCTCTCTCCCCCTCCCTCTCTCTCTCTCTCTCTCTCTCTCTCTCTCTCTCTCTCTCTCTCTCTCTCTCTCTCTCTCTCTCTCTCTCTCTCCCTCTCTCTCTCCCTCTCTCTCTCTCTCTCTCTCTCTCTCTCTCTCTCTCTCTCTCCCTCTCCCTCTCCCTCTCTCTCTCTCTCTCTCTCTCTCTCTCTCTCTCTCTCTCTCTCTCTCTCTCTCTCTCTCTCTCTCAACCGTTTCCTCGCTCACCCCTTGGATCAAATGCCACGGCTCTCCCCAGCTGTTGCTCGTCGGCACTGGAGACGTGTGCTTCCAGCGCCCTCCCCGGTAAATAACATTCTGGTCCCAACCGCCGCTGAGCTAATGCCAAGGCTCCCAGGGTCAGTGTGGGGCCAGGCGGACGAGATCAGGGAGGAGTTCGGGGGGGGGGGGAGGGTGGAGGGTGGAGGGTGGAGGGACGGTGGGGGGTGAGGGGGGCCTTTCATGGGACTATATCAAAGTTTCGGGAATGTGAAGGTTGGTTCAGGGTGGAAGCACCCTGCACCATGGGAAACAGGCCGTGCCTCCCCCCCCCCCCCCCCTCCCTCTCTCCGCTGACTAAAGAGTGCGGTTTACCGGGCTGTGGGGTGCTTTGGCCGAGCAGATTGGTACCAGACACAGACAGGTGTTGCAGGGGTTTCCTTCCCCCCCCCCCCCCCCCCCCCCCCGGATTTAAACAGGACCCAGAGAGAGTGGTTCCATACCATTAGCATAGCTCTGGGTGTTGGGAAGCGGCCACTGGGCACGGCCAACGGCGGAAAGTATTTCCATTGCCGGATTATGCATTTAATCATGGACGGTTTGGACGTTTGAAACGAACGGCAGGTAGATGGGGGTGTGGAGGTTTTTGATGATGATGAGGCGTGGTTGGAGCCAGGGGCATTAGGAGATGAACCTCTCTCTCTCTCTCTCTCTCTCTCTCTCTCTCTCTCTCTCTCTCACCGCCTCCTCCTCTCTCTCCGCTCTCTCTCCCTCCCCCCCCCTCTCTCTCCTCTCTCCTCTCTCTCTTCTCCTCCCTCTCTC
>NC_079420.1:6125967-6173467 GCF_026213295.1 Gadus chalcogrammus
TTACACAGCCACTGCGGCTGACGCGCACACACGCCGCCGACCGCTGTATGCGGCAGGGGAATGCATGCTGCCGACGCCGGTTTGTGTTTCAAGCAAAAGGGGAGCGATCGCATGTATGCATGTATGCACCACATAGCCTACATTATTTTCATTTTTTGCACTACTTTAAATAGACTACGTGGGAGATATTGCTAAATAACATGGTTGTAACGGTCGATAGAATCGCTCTCCTAGCCCATTTGTATATAAAGCTGTCATTAGTGCAACGAGGCCAAGCTGTCACATCTGGCAAATCTTCTTTACGACCCCCCATCCAAGTTGAAGTATCCTCCAATGCTAGGTCACCACTCGAATGAAAATGTAGAGATAAACTTGGTAGGTGCGCTTTTGATATAAGAGACCCTCGGATTTACACACACACACACGGTGTGTGTGTGTGTGTGTGTGTGTGTGTGTGTGTGTGTGTGCGCGCGCGTGTGTGTGTGTGTGTGTGTGTGTTTGTGCGCGCGCGCGCGCGTTCGCGTGTTTGTGTGTGTGCCCATGTGTTTTTCGCCAAACATGAACCCATATCCCACACTGCCAACGCACCGGCACCGATGCCCGTTCCCAGCGTCATATGGCCAGACCAGCTGTCACGAGCTGATGCACACACAACACAACAAACCTCAAACACTTCATCTCCCCCCCCACCCCCGCCCCACTTACCTCCGATGGTGAGCAGTTTTTTCTTTCTTCCCCTTTGGCCTTCGTTTTCTGGCTTGAATAGCCATCACTTTCGGGTTCGGATGACATGTATGGTGACAGTGATGACGGGTGAGGATTAAGAGAGACAGGGGAGAAGCATAACACAT
This sequence comes from Gadus chalcogrammus, assembly GCF_026213295.1. Taxonomy (NCBI): domain Eukaryota; kingdom Metazoa; phylum Chordata; class Actinopteri; order Gadiformes; family Gadidae; genus Gadus; species Gadus chalcogrammus. Next base: position 6,126,819 of record NC_079420.1, read on the forward strand.
AGCACATATCAGTCAGACGGGATTTCCCTTGGGGTCCCCGCATCATTAACCAAAAATCAAATTCAATCAATACAGCGTAACTGCACTGCTAAAGTATCGCCATTTCCTTCCACATGCCTGTAACCAAAACGGGAAAATATGTTCGTGGGCTGAAAGATACGCACCTTTTCTGGAGCTCATGTTTCCTCCTCTTCCCTTCAGTCGGAGCGGGTGGCTCAGCGGAGGGAGCCGGGTTCTCTCTCCCTCTCTCCCTCTCTCTCTCTCTCTCTCTCCCACTCTACTCTACTATAATCTCAGCTACTATACGCACACACAGAGAGAGACACAGAAAAACACGCACACGCACTCTCCTGTCTTTGCAAGGACGCGCACTCCCTCTATCGCCAGAAGAGAGAAAAACGTTCATTCATGGCATAATTTACGCATATTGAGTGGAGAAACTTGAACGCCATTGTAGGTCAATGTATTGATTTTGTTAATGTATTGGGTATATCTACGCATTCATGTGCAAAATGAAATCTTTACAAATATCCACAAACTACTTTTTTAATTGTACATAAACTGAAACGATTTTTAGGACTATCCTCCTTGTATTCAGCAACAACCTGCATTTCCAATACAAAATGTTTACTAAATGAAACACTTTGTAGGGCTGTGTAATGTGTTTAGGCCTATGCTGTATTGCCATGACGTTTCAAAATAATCTTCAGAAAAACCACGACCTACTCTGCTAAATGCATAAATCAAAGTAGAATGCACGGCACAGTTTACATATCGGACTTCTTCGCAATGGTTTGTTTCAATAGGTATTTTTATCTACGGTGAGACGGGTTGTTGATGCCAAAAGGCCCCGCTGGGATTCGAACCCAGGATCTCCTGTTTACTAGACAGGCGCTTTAACCATCTAAGCCACGGCGCCGGTAGAAGACCGACCGCTAACAGTCCTACTTGTTCAATTAGGGAGTAGGCTACAATTTTTAGAACTGACTTTTCTGTTCCAAGGGCTGCATCAACAAATCGCAGGTCTACGTGCATCGATAATTTATAAACCAATTTTTACACGTCACTTCATTTTTTTATTTTAGATATCATACAAAAGATACTCGGTAAGTATTTCATAAGGCTAGCATGGTCCCAAACATTGGTGAAACTGCTAGACGGTGCTGCAATTTGATTGGCAGCCTTGTAGAGGGCGGGATTTAGGGCGGGATCTGATCTGTTTCCGGAATTAATCGTACACGTGCAAGGGAAATCTGGCTCCGTTCACTGTGCGCACTGCTCTTTAATCCGCCACAAGTAGGTAGATGGTATGCTATCAAAAACAAGCCGCTCATGCATATTTTATATGCACTTACGATTGACTACACTTTTCTGCTTGCGATATTAAATTTAGCTCGTTAGCTTGGCCCGGTGCGTTGTTGACACCACACGTTGAACTGCGTGACCGACGATTTGACAACAGCGTTAATGTTTTCTATATCCGTTAACCCTTGTTTTGTAGTTCTTACCTCTAATCAATCGCTGGATTTGCAACGGCCGTTCTGTGTGGGGAAGAACTCTTTTCCTCCTTCTGAATCCGAGCCTGTGTTTTTAATTTCTATAACGGTAAGTGAATGCCAACAATATGGCAGTGTTTCAGCCTCATAGTATGCTGTCGCTACAACGATCAAACTTTTACCGTCGTTCATTTTAATAGGTTGACTGGTTTGTTAACTTGGGTGACCATGGAAGAAACGGAACCCGCACTGGTCCCTGTCCAAGGAGGTGAAAAGCGCGTCTGTCCCGAGGAGGAGAAGGGGGAGGCTGTGCCTTCGAAGAAACCCAGGGTTAATGATAATAATGGAGGCAAATCCAAACATCCAGTCAAAGATGATGAGGATGAGGAGGAGGAAATGCCCAAAGATGAGGAGGAGGAGGAGGATGGAGAGACCTTTGCGGACATGATGAAACATGGGCTGACAGAGTTGGATGTTGGAATTCTCAAGTTCATCAGCGAGCATAAGGGATTCTCTGGTATTCTGAAGGAGAGGTAAGATCTAACCAGAAGTTAAAAGTATGTAGTTATGTTAAACCATTGAAATACCTAACCTAATCATGCTTTTTGTGTTTTAGATATTCGGACTTTGTTGTTCATGAGATCAACAGAGAAGGCAAGACTGTGCAGTTGGATGACCTATCCATTCCTCCAGAGGAAGAGGTGAGGTGTCACTTTTGAACTAACTAGTGCAGTGCCCATTCGAAATGTTCGGAACAAGCTGAATGCCTGGTCTCTGGTATTGCTGCTTGCAGCTTTTTTGTGAATCGCTCATCCAAACAACCTCTACACTGTGCCTCCATTTGTCCTCGGCAACATACTCGCGAAGAGTGAGGTTGATGGTCGGATCAACAGTTGTCTTGATATGAATGACATACTTACAAAGACTCCTTCCATTATTTTTCGATATCAAACTGGAGCAGCAATGTATTGCCCAACCAAACACTAGTCACATTTATAGTAAATGTGCAACTCCAAACCACTACTTACACCTCCATAATATATATGCATGTTGTTATTATATATATTGTGTGTGCAGTATTTCATAAAAGTAAGTTGCAAGTCATGCAAACTCTGGCCCTTTAAGATGGATGTATCCTTCGACATCTGGATTGAGCGATTAAGTGCAGGCCCAGATGAAACGATGCGGGATGCTCACACATAGGTTGTGTTGTAGGAGGCCCCAGAGCCTGAGCCCGCAGCAGAAGACCTTGACGTCCTGACCGAGGAGCAGAAGAAGGAGCTGGGGGAACTGCAGCTGTTTAAGAACAAGGAGGGCGACGTCTCCATAGAGGTGTGTGTGTGCTTGGCAACAAGGGTGCCCTATTTCCACAGGTGGATGCACATTTGAGGGATTTCCTAACATACTGGTGGCCAGGTTTCATGCAGTTCATCAAGATGATCAATTTTAATACATTTCGCCCATTTTTTTTATTTGGCTAAACTGTTTTCTGCGGTAAGAGAATGAGAAGCCGGTGTGTCTCCTGTCATCGGTAGGTCGTGGACGACACCAAAGAGAAGCGGACCCAGATCCACAAGGCCATCAAGACCCAGTTCCCCGGTCTGGAGACAAAGACTGAGGAGCGGGACACTCACAAGTTCATCGTGGCCTACCATGCCGCGGGCAAGAAGGCCCTGGCAGGTAAATAGACCGGTCAGGAGTAGGGTCCACGTGAATGGACATCCACTAGGCCTCTGGAAAGGGTAACGGGCTAGCTGGTGTCAGTGGTTTGGATGGGTATGTTGGCATTTCAGATGGCATGTATAGAGAATGAAGGGGAATTTCGACGCAGAACTTTGACGGTGAAAATGTTAACAATTTCAAAATGAAGTAGAATAATGTAGAAGGATTTAGGCAGCAGTGGGTTATACCACTCGCTAAAAATAAAGGTTAATTCATTGCCGCACACAATTTACACCTCTTGAGTGGAGAAACTTGAACTCTATTGTAGGCCTGTGTATTGATGTTATAAATGTATCGGGTACCACATAGCTACACGTTCATGTGCAAAAGCAAATCTTTACAAATATCCACAAACTACTTTTTATGTTCACAATTTTAAGTAAAATTAAACGATTAATTAGGCCTATCCTTCTCAAATTTGCAAACAACCTGCATCTCCAGTACAAAATGTTCACTAAATGAAATGCTTTTTATGGCTGTGTGAAGTGTTTAGGCCTATGTGCCTAAACACTTCTATATGCCGATATGAAAGAATGCACGATATAGTTTAAATATCAGACTTATCGCTATTGTTTGTTTCAATCGGTCTCATTATCTGCGTTGAGCCGGGTCGTCGATGCCAAAAGGCCCCGCTGGGATTCGAACCCAGGATCTCCTGTTTACTAGACAGGCGCTTTAACCATCTAAGCCACGGCGCCGGTAGGAGTTAATGTGTAATGGTATATTGCCACCCATACTCCTACCTTTGAATGTATGCAACACTTTGAGATTTAGCTTCATAGTTAGACTTTAAAAATAATAATAATAATTTAAAGGAAAATGATTTTTATAGCACTTTTCTACAATGGAAAAACCTGTCCATGTCACATTTGATAACTATTTCCTGTCGTTTCCTGGTGTTTTGGTGCATGTTCTTGAACGTGTAGCTTGGCTTTCTCTGCCCTCGTGCATGTTGTCATCACGGGCGCCTCTAGCACAAGACGATGCCATGCATGCAGAAGAGAACCATGTGTCTCATGACATACCTGCATGTTGCAGTGATTTGGTTCAGGATTCTCATTGGAAAGCTCGATTTGGTGTCAAGCCAAGCGCTTACATGTCTTGCAGTGGTTCAAATGTCCTCCACCTTCGACTGCAATACCTTTGAGCCACAAGTTTGAAGATTTCGGGCCACAGAGTACAAACTTTAATGGAAATTAATAACAAAACCGTGTGCCTTGATAGATTAGACATTGCTATGCCCTTACAATAGAGTTGAAATTACTTAGAATCAGTGGTATCCATGGTTTGTTACAAAATTCAAATTGTCAAGTTTTTAGCATGAAAAGTAAACACAATTATTAGCATCGTTAGAACATAATTATTCCTGCAGAGGATTTATTTATTGACCTGGGTTAATGTGCTGCACCTCATATTACTTCATCCCCCACCCCGAGTTGTGTATTCTGATACCAACCACTGCCACGCCAGCCCTTGCACGCCCATCTCATTCTCGACGGCCTGCCCCCTCCAACACGGACAGAAATGTGTGAGCAGCTTTTATTTAGTAACGTGTTTCTGTCATCCCCTTGCTGTTCCCTGGTGGGGGGCAGAGGTCAGAGCCACAGCAGGTAAGAACTTGATGTCCACTCGGCACAAAGGAAGCAGTTTTCTTTTTAAATAATGACTTTCAAACAACGGGTGAAAATCATATTGGCAGTCAGAATGGACATGGGTTTAAACGCTTTTCCCTAAAAGCGTGAGTGTGCTTGGGTACGCTGTACTGCTTTTAATCAATGTGGTTAAGAAGTTATTTTGTTTCCAATATTGGTTGTATCCGGGGCCGTAGCAGCCTAATGCAACTACAGTCAAGTGGCTGTTCATTTATGTTGCTTCTAAAAGGGTTCTGAGCTCTGACCATTGATAACCTGTTATTTTGTCTCCATTAAAAGCACCGCGGAAACACTCCTGGCCCAAAAACCGCGGTGCTTTCTGCCACTTCGTGCTCTACAAGGAGAACAAGGATACTATGGATTCCATCAACGTTCTCTCCAAGTTCCTCAGGTGTGGACCCCCCCCGCCCCACCCCCCCCCACTGCACTTCATTCATCCTTCAACACAAGATCTGGAAAAGGAAACTATTCCTTACCACTCATGTTGGTTTTCCCAGCATTTATTAAGCAAAACAAGGTTTTATGGTCCTTCTACTTGCCACCAGTTTTGCCTCTCTGTGACATGAGTTTCATACCACAGAGTAACCAAAGGTGTTTTTAAAAAGATGGGCAATGGGGCTTATGGGAAATGACTTTAATAAAAAAAAAACGTATAGAGGAGATGGATAAACAACATCCAATATTCATTGTATTCTATTAATTTGTCAGAGCTGAACCTTAACCTTGTCGAGTCAGTTTAGTGGAGACCCTTGTCCCCCTCTTTAAAAAGTGCACAAAATGGACCAAGAACGGGTTCCTAAGCGTGCTTGTCTTTCCAGGCTCAGACCGAATGTCTTCTCCTACATGGGAACCAAGGACAAGCGGGCCATCACCGTACAAGAGATCGCCGTTCTCAGGTGAGTCTTTAGATCTATACAGGACCACAACACTCCCTCCCTCTTTGTACGTTATTGGTGGTGTGATAAGTGTAATGATTTGACTTGACTTTCCACGGCACAAGGTAACCATCCATCTCCTTCCACAGGATCACTGCAGAGCGACTGTCTCACCTCAACAAGTGCCTGAATAACTTCAAGCTGGGGAACTTCTGCTACAAGAACCATCCCCTGAAGCTCGGGGAGCTCCAGGGCAATCACTTCACCGTGGTCCTCAGGTCGGTGCAGACTGGTTGTGTCGGGGCTATGACCTTTACCAGGGTGTTGGTGACCTTGAATAGTTGGTGGATGGCAGGGCTTTTCTCATGAGGGTGTTCACTTCAGATGGGTTATGTTAGCGCTGCTACTAACTTCAATTTTGGTGGAGTGTCATCAACCACAATGCAGCGAGTACGGTCATTGTCTGAGCATCATATTTTAAATATTAAGGACGTGCTGTAAATTTAAATGCTGGTTCTTAAGGAGCAGGTATTCGTTAGGATGCCTACAGCTAGACTGGAGACATCGGAAACATCCAACCAATAATTTTTGTAGACTATCCCGCCTCCATTGTATCGTTCTCCTCGTCCTCCTTGTCACTGTAGTGTATCCCGCTGTTCAGAACGGATGGAGTGTAAAACCTCCGTCTTGTGTCGTGACATCAGGAACATCTCGGGAAGCCAAGAGCAGGTGGAGCAGGCCCTGAAGTCCCTGAAGGAGACGGGCTTCATCAACTACTACGGCATGCAGCGCTTCGGCACCACCGCCGTGCCCACCTACCAGGTTGGAAAGTAAGAGCCCCCCGGTCAAACTGAAGTGTTTTGTGCCTCGCAGTCCATGGCACATTCTAAAGCCAAACCTGCACCTATTGATGGGCTATTTATTTTCATGATTTTGCACGATGTCCATGTCTTCTGCCCCGCGAAGCAAGTGTTCTTCAGATACGTCAGATACAAATCTGAAGAACACTTGCATGGGAGAAGTGTGTGTGTGTGTGTGTGACGCGTCATTTTACTACATTGTGTAACGCTTTATTGTTGAGGCCAAATTGTTCACTGTGGACTTGTTTATCTCTCCAGGGCCATCCTGAGGAATGACTGGAGCGAGGTGGTTGACCTCATCCTGAAGCCGAGACCCGGAGGTAACTGGGAAGGGGGGGAGGGAGGGAGGGAAGAAAGGGGGGAGGCAGAGATGTTCCTTCCGTCGTGCAGTAAACGTGGATGTAGTCCTTAACACTCTCTTCCCCCCCCCCCCCCCCCCCATCTCCAGCGGAGAAGGGCTATCTGGTGCGGTGCCGGGAGGAGTGGGCCAAGTCCCAGGACCCGGAGGCCGCCCTGAAGAAGCTGCCGGTCAAGCGCTGCGTGGAGGGCCAGCTCCTGCGGGGCCTCTGCATGTACGGCAAGAAGAACGTCATCACCGCCTTCGGACTGGTGGGTCTTCAATTAGGACCTGAGCGGCCTGGCAAAAGGACTCTCAACAGCCCCTCTCAGAGCCGGCCCACCCTCTGGACCAAGTGATCTCTGATCACTCGCTCTGTAAATGTAGATACTAGATATCCGTCTTTGTGTTAAGAGCTGTATTGTGCAACTGGTTGGAGCTAAATATGTGTAGTTTCAGAGAGGCAATGCAACGGGATAAGCATACAACGGTTAAAACGTTTTTGAGATTAGCTTTGTTCCCTTTACAATAAGATCTTTCCAGATAAAGTGTTTTGAAGCGTTGTTCTCCTGGCTTCTCAGTAACCGATGTTTTTTTTTTTTATATTTGTCCCTCCAGATCCCGCGTAACAACCGCCTGATGTACATCCACAGCTACCAAAGCGTGGTGTGGAACACCATGGTGAGCCGCAGGATCGAGGCCTTCGGCCTGAATGCGGTGGAGGGCGACCTGGTGCTGAAAGGAGGTAAGCACTGCTCAGTTCGGCTTCCTCGTCATGGGCCTTGGTCGCCTAGCGGCCATCTTGGTTCTACACGCTAGCCGGTTGGGAAAACTCAATGTGGACTCCGTCTTCAGTTCAGATTAAACACTAATCCTGAATACTTGCTATTACTTCTCTTGTGTCTATAGGCACAGCACACATGTTATCTGCAGAGGAAGCAAAGGGCCTCTCTATCCATGATATTGTCATGCCTCTGCCTGGCTATGACGTCATCTACCCCTCCCACCATGGTAAGATCTCTGTAGAGACGCAGGACATATTGATAAACTCAGGACATATTGCGAAACTCGGGGCATATTGCTATACTCAGGATATCATATTGTTTTGGATATTTCCAATCCTTCCGTCTGAAGTAAACCTTGGTGTTATCTTCGCTTTAGTAAAAAGGTAGATTCCAAATATTGCCCGATCCAAGTGTTGGCAAACCATTTTCTGCTTACATTTTAACAAAAGGATTTTAGCTTCTAAAAAGGACGACCAGTGCTTGTAAAAACAAAAATGGAAATTCCACTAAAATGGATGTTTTCAAGCAGCAAAGATGATCTTGCAAAGTGTACAAAGTGCATGTTGTGAACGAGTTGCTGAGGCCCTGGTTGTGTTACAGTGGGGAAAGGCTACAGGGAGATGCTGACGGCCGACGGCCTAGACATCGACACCATGAGGCACAAGGTGAAGGACTACTCGCTGGCCGGGGCCTACAGACGCGTGGTCATCCGGCCCAGTGACGTCAGCTGGTCAGTAAGCCCCGCCCCACTCCCCAGATGCATTATTAAACAAGCCCACCCTTGGTTCACCAATTGCTCTCTGGTCTCACAGACTGTTACCGTTTGAGTCATAACAAAAGAAAATAGATAAAAATGCTAATCTTGTATTTGCGATTCTTATCGCTACTCTGCGCTCAAGGTGCAGCACTAAACTGTTTCTTTTTGGAGCTACTCTGATTTGGATGCTATATTTTGATTCTACTCAGACTTAGCTTGCTAACACTTAAAAACATCTGCTTGAATGATGATTGTAATTTGAGCAGACGCTTCAAAATCAACCAAATTCAGATGCAGCTCATTTAGAAGATAAGGGTTATGCATCTTATTTATGAGTTTACTGTTCTACAGCTATGTTTGCAACACAGAACGGCATGACAACAATACACATGAAAACACAGAAGTACCTGATCATCATAGTAATATTAAACTACACTTCCCCTTCTGTTACACTTATCATCCATACTCTATGCACCTGGGTCTCTCCTTGTTCCCTTATCATTTTATTTGTCTTTAACATTCCTGCTCTTAGTTTTTATATTGACAAAGCTGGGTCAGAAGGAGGCAACTATAAAAAAAACTGTTGGCAAGTCCCGTTTATGGTCTAGTAAGGTTGAGATCTGGTTAGTTATATTCCAGTGTAGTGTGTGTGTATATAAAGTGTGTCTGTCTGTTCCTCCATACCAGGGAGGTGATCCAGTACGATGACCCCAGAGTCTCCCTGGTGCACACGGACGTGGAGAAGCTGGAGGACAAACCGGGCCCAGTGTTCAACACCGGTAGGTCAACTGTGGTTTGTCGTGTGCTTCCCAGAGCTACACCTAGGATGTTCACTACAAGTCCTGGGGAATCATGGATATAGGATAGGAACGTAGGGATCAATGATCCGTCCTTTTCTAAGGTTTTCTTACTGAAAATTATAGTCACGCCTTCATTCATCTCCGCTGTTGCCTCACAGCTGTGAAAGATGTTTCATTTGACCAAGGAGAAAACATTTAAGCGCATAAATAAATACTGTCCCTAACCCTTTGACCACAGCGGAAAGTCCTCCATTGATAAACATTATTCACTACATGCATTATTCGTTCATTCATTATTTGGCCTAATTGTTTGTTTTTCTGACCCCACCCTAACAGAGGGCAAGTACCGAGCCCTGCGCATGGAGTTCTCCCTCCCCCCCTCCACCTACGCTACCATGGCGATCCGGGAGGTGCTCAAGATGGACACCAGCATCAAGAACCAGACCCAGCTCAACACCACGTGGTTCAACTGACCTCCAGGACGAGAGGAACTGGACCACTGTTACAAGCTGTCCTGCAGCCGGGCACTGTGGCGACTTACTGACGTGAGTGTGGCGTGTGTGTGCGTGTGTGTGCGTGCGTGTGTGTGCGTGTGTGTGTGTGTGTGCGTGTGTGTGCGTGTGTGTGGGGGGGTTCTAGGTGAACTTAAGTCCCCCCTTTTTTAAGTAATGTTCTGTGATTCTATTCAACAAGACGACTAAGCAGCAATTTATTCAACTCCTTTTTTCTTTTTCATCCGGCAGTTTTAACTCTTTGCTTTGTAATTGTGTTTTTTATTTGGGCTACATGCTCTTAGGCATTACTTGATTGACACTTGGTCCTTTTTGAAAAAGTTTAATTCATTCAAATATAAATACGTCATACTGCACCGAATATCATGGGCGCTACTTGTATAGAAATCTTTTTATGATTGTAAATTGATTTGCCTGGATTGGAGAGTTTATTAAATGTTGAATGAGGTACTAAGAGTGAGATTGACATTTATTTATTCATGGTGATTGCCCTGACATATTTCTTCACAATGTGGTTAATTTCATACAATAAAAATGGTGATTAATTTTTAGCACTATGACATAATGCTGGGTGAGCTCCCCCTAGTGGTGCTAGGTGGGACTGGCCACATCTTGTGCAAATAGGCTAACATGTCAACATCCTTACAGAAAGGAGGTAAAGAAGATTCATCCAACTCAATTGTCTATACAGAGTTATATAACTATATGATACACTTAGAAGGTGGGGGGGAATAAATAAAACATAGTCCACGCAGACATGACTGAATTGTAAATACAGGAGATGATACAAGTTGTGTTCCTCTCCTTCCTCTGTACTCCAGTATCAGACAAGGGCTGAGTCGGGCAGTGGGTGGGACGACACAATGTCAAACTATTCTTCTATATTTGGTATTACATGCAGCCCTACTACTGTAAGTAAACCATGCCATAAACTGGATAACACCAGTTGTGAAGCAGTAGCCAATTATGGCATTGCAGTTAATTACAGTGCATTATTATTTAGTGTGAATATTAGAGATGAAACAAAATTGCCAGCTCTATCAATTACAATCCTTATAAAAAATATTGACCTTCTTGCCAGTCGCTCTCTTGATGAAGTCCTCCAACTGCTGGACGGACGTCTCCTCCACCGTATTGTCCAGCCTTCTGTTGCGCCCCAGAGAGGCGAACGCGGGGAACCGGGAGAACTCGTGGTACGGCGCGTTGCAGTCGTAGTCGTCGCAGCAGTACGCCGACCACACATAGTCGGGAACGGCCACGCGGTCGGCGTCGAAGCGACGAAGGGCCCTTCCCGAGGTCAACACTCCGGTGACGACGTACGCTGTGCCCCGGCAGTAGTTGTTGAGTCGCTGGCGCGTGACCTTCTCCTGCGCCGCCCAGGGGCCCTCGCTGAACTCCTTGATCAGCGGGACCACGTTGGTCATGGTGTAGGTCGCCGCCTGGTCGTCGAATTCGCTCTGGTGCTGGTCCGGGTTGAGCTGGCCACGCACGATGTCCACGGTGTCCCGGTAGTCTTCCAGCACCGCCTGAGCGTCGTCAGCGCTCCGGTGGAGGTCCCTCTGAGGGAACTGCTCCATGTCCCGTGAACCCGTGGCTATGGAAAGCTGAGGGGAGAAGCCGTTACGTTTTGGGAAAGTTGACCTGTATTCAAGCACTTGGGTTACGGATGCCTTAATGACATCCTAATAAAGTCCATGGTTGTGAAGTTATTGTGTCGGTTGAGGCCGTTTTAGAATGAGATTTAGTCATGATGCGCAACAGGTTCACTGAATGATTTCAAAAAAGGTACACAAAAATAATCAGTATATTATCGTATACTAATACATAAGTAAACTACTAAAAGGAAAAAATCTCCAATAGACCACCTGTGGCTCATACATCCAAGGAACGTCGACCTTCCGGGAACCGTCGGAGCGCTTGAAGGTGTAGGCAGAATAGACGGGGATCCGGTGGAGCGTGTCGTACAGAGTCACAAAGCGGGCCTTCCCATTGTAGTACTGGCAGATCAGCTCCAGCCGCGGGCCTTGGTTTCCCTGTGGCAGCATGCTCATGTACAGAAACTTACGGCAGGCGGGGACTAGCTTTTCCTGAAGGTCCCCTTGTGTCATCGCCACCCAGACGAGAAGAATGATGAGCGTTGGAGCCACAGAGGGCTTTTCCATGACGGTTTATTTTGTACCCCCAACGGTGTTAAGAATTAAGCAATAGTATCTCTGGATGGTTTCTTTCTGTGGAACTTGCGCTATGCCACGGGCAATATCTCTGTATGTATGCAAATTCTTATCTTATTCTTTGTAACTTTTTAGTGATACTGCTGTAACTGTCTGTGGTGGATATCAAGAAAATGCTGAGTTCATATTTCTTTAAGGGCAGCGCAACAAAGAACTCATTTTCACTCTTCATCCATTAACTAACGTTCACAGCTTTTGGTGTGAACGCTCAGTTAGGCCTGCTTCAGATATATAAACTAAAACTCTTTTGGACTTACAGCTGAGAGATATAGGAACCGCATTAAAATAGAAGGCATTGTACCGATTTTTTACCTCCAGACATAAATATAACCACACACAGCAAGAAATACATCATAAGCTTCTAATAAATAAATGAAGAGGGTTCTGTATGCAAGAGAGAATTATGTACATAGGCCTACTGTGTGTATATAACTACAAAAGTCTACACATTCAATCCATTAATTTCATGTTGAACACAACGCATTGGTTTGTGACTATGTACATTATAAGGGGCTGGCAATAAAACCCTAATTCCATTGTGAAACCAGATGACCCAATCTAGGCTCCTGTTTAACTGCATCCACTCCCAGAGGCTTTCCCATGACAACCCGTGGCTAGAAACATTGTTTCCCAGGTCTTACTTTTTCCTTCTTTCAGACTGCAGTATTGACTTAGCCTTTCACTCTTGTTTGTGTTTACCGCCAATCTCCAGTGTAAGGGAAGACCGTGGAATGTTTTAGAACAACATCTGGTCCAATAACGTCAGGTTCATCTTGGGGTAACCCCTTGTCTCGCTGGAAACCAGCCACTTCCTGTTGACAAACAGGGCTCATCAGCTTGTACCCATGTCCTCTCAAAGTGACCGGCATACAAAGTCTTCCTGTCCGTGAATCTAACCATCTGTCCGTCTGCCTGTCTATTAAGGATATTAAGTGTCTTCATGGGTCATATTAATTACCCCGATATGAGCTTGATAGTGTGTATCCTGCCTACGCATATTCCAGTGTCTGAGGCTGTTGGCCGATCATGTGACAAAAGCAAGCAATATATCTTGAGGGACAGAGCACATATTTATAGTGATTGTTTGTTGTCTGTTCAGTAAGTTTCAGTTTGTTGTGCTGTAGACACATAGGGATCGGATCAGTCAGGTCAACTCAAGTTGGCTGAAATCTTTGAAGTTGTGTCTCTTAGCTTGCACCATTTACATACTGTATGCGTACCCCATTTTCTTTTTCTAAGGGAGTTTCTGTCTCTGAATTGCAAAGATGCCCTCTTATGTTTGCCGTGTGTGTGTGTGTGTGTGTGCAAAGATTGTTTAGAAGAGTGTGAATAGAATATGAATAGAAGAGTGCTTCTGTGTGTCTATGTGTGTGTGTGTGAGTGCGTCTGTGTGTATCTTGGTAGGGGTGACTGTATGTCAGTGTGTGTGGGGGGGGTGGGGGTTATTGTCTGTCTCGGGAGGTGAGTGTTTGTGTTGGGTGGGTGGGGGGGGGGCGTATGCAGATCTCGTAAGTTCTGTAGGGGTGGTCCTTGCATGGGAGAGAGAGAGAGAGAGAGAGAGAGAGAGAGAGAGAGAGAGAGAGAGAGAGAGAGAGAGAGAGAGAGAGAGAGAGAGAGAGAGGGAAAGTTGCACTGCTATATATATTGAGCCGTGGGTTACAGTCACGCCTTCAGTAGTGAAAAGGAAGATGATACAGAGGCTACGCAGAACACTGATGAGGTAGGTGTCATATAAACATCAATTCCTTGATAATTGTGGCTCATGTAGTTTCAGGTGATGAATAGGGCCGACATTTAAGTGCTCAATTGTGGAATAGGGAGTGACATTTGTTTTAAAAGGTTGTATCTTGTATGTATCTATGCATGTCACGCATGTGTGTTTACACTCTGTATCATTGGATGGGACGACGTGTTTCTGAGAAAGATGTAGCAGTCATTTAATCTGGTTATTTCTCTCTGTCCCCAGATTGATATAATTGGTGAGAAAAAATGAAGAAAGAAATTTAATAGAAAGGAGAACGTTTCTTTGTATCCCAGAAGACAGATATATATAAACACAGCCAAGCTACTCATCTTTATTCTGGATCATCGGTTTTGGCCTCTCAACTCCAACATTTTCAATGGCACACCTTCTGCGATAGAAGTCGGATCTACCGATGGAGACCAATATGTCCGACCCAGGGTATGCCTCCTCCTCCTACCCCTCCCCCCCCCCCCCGGCACCCCCCCAGTGCGACTACACCGACTGGTCCCCGTCCTACTCCATCATCCCCTCCGTCTACCTACTGGCCTTCCTGGTGGGTTGCCTGGGCAACGGCCTGGTGCTCTGGGCATACCTGAACCGGGCTGAGGGAAGGAAGGCCGGGCGGACCTCCAGAACCACCGGCGCCGCGACCGCCATCAGCAGAGCGTTCCTCGGCAAAATCTTCCTAAGCAGTCGATACGACGTCCGCTCCGGTGGGGGTCTCCGTGGAGACCGCCTCGACGGGACCTTCGGCCGCTACACAGCCACACCCGGCGGCGGCGGCGGAGCCCCTCCTACGTCCTCCGTTCCGTCCCCCCCGCGGCCCCCCCGTTCGCTGACCGACTCCCTGATCGCGAGCCTGGCCTTAGCCGACCTGTGCTTCCTGGTCACTCTGCCCCTGTGGGCGGCGTACACGGCGCTGGGCTACCACTGGCCGTTCGGACAGCCCCTCTGCCAGGTCAGCAGCTTCCTGACGGCGCTCAACATGTACGCCAGCGTGTTCAGCCTCAGCATGCTGAGCGTGGAGCGCTACTGGGTGCTGATTGGGCGGCAGCACTCGGGCCACCACGCCCCCAACGGCCGCCCCGGCAGGACGCGCTGGGTGCTGGGGGGAGTGTGGGTGCTGGCCGGGGTTCTGGCGCTTCCCGGTTTCCTGCTGCGCTCCGTCATAGAGGTGGAGCTGGGGGAGGACGCCGACGCCGACTACGACTACGACTGGACGCCGGGGCCCACGGAGCCGTCGGCGTTCCCCGGCGGTGACGTCCTGCTCTCCTGCCAGATGGACTACTCCGTGCTGATCGGCGACGACCTGTCGTACCCCGAGCGGGAGCGGGCCAAGCTGTGGTGGGCGGCCGCCCTGAGTCTGAAGTCCACCCTGATCGGCTTCCTCCTGCCCCTCGTGGTCCTGCTGGCGTGCTACTGCTCGCTGGCCCACCTCCTGAGCCGCCACTTCGGCCGCGGGCCCCGGCCCGACCGCCGGCGGCAGCGGCGTCTCCTGCGGGTCATCGTCAGCCTGGTGCTGGCCTTCTTCCTGTGCTGGCTGCCGCTGCACGTCAACAAGACGGCGGACCTGCTGCTGGAGCTGGGGCTGGTGCCGTACTCCTGCTCCCTGGACCAGGCCCTGCTCGCCGCCCAGCCCTACGTCACGTGCCTGGCCTACCTCAACAGCTGCCTCAACCCGCTGCTGTACGCCGCGTGCGACTCCTCCTTCCGGAGGAGGTGCAGGGAGGCCCTGCTCCTCCAGTGCCCGTCGCGGAGGACCAGGAAGAGGAGGAGTCAGAGGGGGTCTAAGGCGCGCGAGGAGGCGCCGGCCGAGGGAGGAGGAGGAGGAGGAGACGGGGAGGGGGAAGATGAGAAGAGCTCCGCTTTTCCCACGAGAACTCAGGAGGAGACGGCGGATGGCAGCGGGGGGGAGGGGGGGAGGGAGGAGGAGGAGGGGGGAGGAGGAGGAGAAGGGGAGGGAGGAGGAGGAGGGGAGGAGGAAGGCGAAGAGGATTGATGTGGCGTAGCAGGCCAACATGCCGTCGTAGAGTTCACATTACAACCCTGACTCAGACATTCCTGTTGCTGTCCCGTTGACTTTATGTGTCCCATGATGGGTTCAGTCGGAATGTACTGGAACCAAGTACTACAATAGTTCAAAAGAAATGTGACTCACTGAAAATAGACTAAATCCCAAGTGTTTAATGTTATCTTAGCATGTTTTGAAGCCGATGTTGGATTTATGATCCGTCATCTTTGTATTCTGTTTTTTTGTTTGATATTTGGATACAATGTCACAACGTGGTTGGTTGGACGGTCCCTGGGGTCCTAGTCTCACATTGATCAACTACTACATTTCAGTCTGAGACTGGATCTGGAAATAAGCCCCACATTTCATGTGATCTGTTATTATAGTGTTTTGTTTTTGCTGTCTTTGTGTTTAATAAAAATATTTTTAAAGATACAATTCTGAAATGTCTTTTCAATGGCAAACCTGTGTTATGTTTCTTAAGAAAATAGTTATTTATATCACAACTCTATTATGAGTATGCAATTGTTAACATGTTTTTTTTTTATGGTTTATTATGTATGTGTGTATTAACAGCTGTGTTGTTATATGCTCATGCACTTCCTTTGTCCATTTTTTTGGTTTGCAAGCAGATTATTCCAAAACAAACAATATTGTTCTCTCCAACATATCTAGCACATTTTTGCTTTCAGAATATTGATTTTTGTTTGCAATGCAAAACGTTTTCCACTCGACATGAAGACACACATGCACCTACATCTATATCCAGTTGCAGAAATTAGAAATTTGCACTTCTTTCAACTCCGTTCACTTGCTGATGCTGAAATATCAGGTATCGGCTCTTCCAGAGTCCCAGACCACGCTGGGGCCGGACGCGGAAGCGGTGTTTGAATCAGCGCGCGTCTTGTTGGCGAACTTTGTGAGTGCTGAGGCTGATGTGGGATTTCTGAACGTGTCACGTGACATAACAAAGATGTCTCCGCCGGTCAAAGTTTGATCTGCATTGATCTGCATACGGCTCCACGATACAACGGGGATTTCAGTGAACTTTGGTATTCAGTATAAAGTATATTTAATAGTAGATTACATTGAAGGTAACAGGCACGTAGTTGATCTTCCATGCAGAACCAATTTCGGGGGATAAACAACTGGACTTGACTGAAAGGATTTCTGTCTATTTTACGTGTTTCCTGTGCAATAAATCGGATACTAAGTGTCGCATCCAACTCATCCGATGAAGATGGGAACGGCGTTGATCTACGATGAAGAGATGACCAAATATAAACTCCTCTGGGTTGAGTGAGTAGGCTACATGAGTATACACACGCAATTTGGCAGCGCATCAATTTCACCTGATCAAACTGTGATCGATCTATGCATTACGTAATCTTTTGCTTTGCCCACACAGCCCGGTGTGTAAAATCGAGGTTCCTGAGCGATTGATAGTGAGCTATGAAGCTTTGGTGAAGAGCGGTCTTGCTGATCGGTGCGTCTCCATCCCCGTACGAGAGGCAACGGATGCAGAGATCCTGTTGGCCCACAGGTTAAAGCTAACAGCCCCCAAACCCTCCTTAAACACCAGAAATACCTCGAAGATATTGTGTCATAATGTGCTTTGGGTCCATTTAACAGTGAGGAGTATCTAGAGGCTGTGAAAAAGACCCCGTACATGCACCTCGAAGAGCTGATGACCTTCACCCAGAAGTACGGCGACGTCTACTTCCACCCGGTTAGTTAGTATGAGGAATTCTTTAAGGAATTTATGATTTTTAAAGCCATTTCATTGTGTGGGATGGATATTGATTGATCTTTAAAGTAATTTGCATCACGTGGAGGCCGAACTGAAAGTCGATAATTAAAACATTCAAATAATATTGCTTGCTTTTAGTCAAACATGGATGAAACATTTCCCAAAAGCTTGCTTAATTATGAACATTCACTGAGATAGTTAGGCATTAGATAGCCGTCCCTTGGACTGAATGCCAACTTATATCTCACAGAAATTACAAATGACCCCTCCAAGGACACTCTTGGTTTCAGTTCATATGAGTTCAACAAGCACTATTTTAAGTGTTATTAAAGTAGTCTAGAACATTTAGAAAGCGTACAATTTATCGGCCTATGTGTAAAAGTTTAGGATAGGAGTCATAAATAGTATTATTAAAAGTTGTATCTTTATGGGAAGTTTATTTTTGGACTCTTTTGTAGGTCTACTACTGCACAGTAACGAGTTGTATGAGCCCCATTCAGTACACAGATCTACCACTAGGAGGTGCTCTGACCTTATTTTACCGTTGCAGAACATCTACCACTGTGCCAAGCTGGCTGTCGGTGCCACTCTGCAGCTTGTGGACAACGTTATGACGGGGAAGGTCAGGAACGGCATGGCACTGGTCAGGTGAGATCGGAAAGTGATGGTTTATTCACATAAGCCAGTCATTTTAAGTTTCTATGTATCACATTGTTTAACATGGTTTATACAACCTTTCGAATCCAGACCTCCAGGGCACCACAGTCAGTCCAGTGCCGCCAATGGGTTTTGTGTGTTCAACAATGTGGCCATCGCAGCTCAATACGCCAAAAAACACCACAAGGCAAAGAGGTGAAATTAAAAATATCCTTCCTCTTGTTCCTCTATCCAATCCTGTACTTTTCCTGTACATGCCTGTGTAATGGATACAAATATGATCCGTCTGTCTGTCTGTAGGAAATAAAGTTTCCATAACTTGGTAGTGTTGTTTTGTTTGGACCAGGGTGTTGATCGTGGACTGGGATGTCCACCATGGACAAGGTGTCCAGTACTGCTTCGAGGATGACCCAAGGTGAGGGTTTTATTTGTATTGTCTTACAAACGGTCAAATCTCATCACTTAGACAGTTAGAGTCAGACCGTTTGTATATAGTCAGTTCAGCGGACGCTTTTATCCAAAACAACATACATGAATCAATATTGGAGCATCTAAGATGGTTTTTCAAGTGAATAATATGCGATGGCATAGCAAGAAGTGAGAGAATGTAATTATAAATGAATTATATTCCCAATATGCAGTAGGCCTACAACATTACAATATTTAATGGATGCAATCAGTCTATAGCCTACATGACAACAAGCACACAAGCACACAACAATCTTTAATAATCCGATATGTTATAGTAGCCTATTCGTAAAGCAAAACTTTAGCCATTGCAGCCTCCTGCAAACAACAAACGACAATAATTGGCACCAATCTGGGGCACTTAGAAGAGCAATCAACAACTGCATAAATGCCAGGTATAGCCTATCGGAGACTGGCACGCAATCAGTGCACTTGCAAATGAGAGCCTGCAGTATGACCAATCGTGTGACATTGTTGAACCATCCATCTACAGCAAATACGATTAGACAGATACATCATTGAACACATTCACAAAGCATTCGTCCAACCACGGCGGATGCTGACAACATTTTACACAACAACAACAACATTTACATCACCACGGCAGGTGCGCTCTCTCTCTCTCGCGCAGTCTCTCTGTCTCGCTCTCGCACGCACGTAAACAATCACTCCAACTTCGCCAACTCCAAGGCTAGGCTGCTTCACTAAGACCACAATCAACCACAAGGCCTTCATAACCATGCAGTCTGCCGAAGCGGGAAAAGACATGCACGCGCACAGTCGCACACACTCATTTTATGCACAGTGCACCCTATGTCCCAGTTCTATCATCGCATTTCCGTCACTGCAAAGATTTAAAAGATAGCCTCTTACCTTAAGTTAGAATAGACCCAAAGTGTGTGAGTGATGCACTCTGGTTTAGCTTTCGCTTGCTAGCCGTTTTTAGTATGACTTTTCAACATTATGTCTTTCTTCTTTTTGGCGAACATGGCTAATTTGCATACGCTGGCACCGCTCGGCAAAAAAAATAAGCTATTTGTGAATAAATATTTTGAAATCTGAATACTGGACATGGTGAGCTTAAAAACATTTAAGTGACCATTAGTGACAATAATATATATATTTTTTTGTTTCTGATACATTTTGAGACCCCCCTCCAAATGTTGCTTTTGAGGCTTTTCCCCCGGACTCCCCCGTATTTCACACACTGGTTGTAAGCTACTGAGTCCACAAATATTTGAATTCCTTTTTATTGATATGATATTATGTAGTAAGCAGTCTAATCTCAAGACATAAAGATCTTAAAACAAGAGTCATCGTTATATCATGCTGCATTAAGCCCGTTCACCATTCAGTTTGTTTGTTTGTTGTTGTTGACATTTCCCAGTGTGCTTTACTTCTCCTGGCACCGCTATGAGCATCAGAGCTTCTGGCCCAACCTGAAGGAGTCAGACTTTGACAGTGTGGGGAGTGGGAAAGGAGCTGGATTCAATGTGAATGTGCCTTGGAACAAGGTGAGCCACAAACAACACATCGGGTTGGATTGATTAGTCTCCTGTTGGGAAAACCTTTGTCTTTTATTGTATGGCTCTCTTGCTGTGAGGGAACCCTGGCTGGAACTATCTCACTTTTAAAGGCCAATGAAGATAACCTGATCTTGATAAAGATTACTTGAAATTATTAACTGTTTAACCTTTTAACAAAACAAATCAACTGTCATCCGCAGTGTACCATATCATGTCCATAAAGAAAAGTATATGTTGAAGATGAATTGTTATTTGTTTATTGTAAAAATAATAATACATTTACAATTTGGTATGTTTGTGTAAAACATGTTTCATTATCTAACACCTTTTCTAGGTGGGAATGGGGAACAGTGACTATTTAGCAGTTTTTTTTCACGTTCTCCTACCTGTTGCGTATGAGGTGAGAAAATCAACCACTTTTTCACACTTTGCTTGTTACCCCCTGAAGCCTAATGTTCAAATGTGTTATGTGTTTTGTTTTGTGGTTTCCTTCAGTTCAGCCCAGACTTGGTGTTCATATGCGCTGGCTTTGACTCAGCCATCGGTGACCCTGAGGTGAGATCTTGAACCATAGATGTGTGGATCAGTATCGTTGACATGTTTTACATGGTACGATACAAGGATTCATTAGCGAACCTCAATATCTTCTGTACAGTGGAAGTCTTACCAAGGCACGAGTAATCTACCAAGTGAACAAAATAACATTTAGCAGCGATAATGGCAAAAAACAAAATATTGTGGCAAAATGAAAGTATGAATCTAAAAGATTTGGTGCATAAAGTGTTCAAGTTATTTATAATTTTGTTAACGAGATGTTGTACAAGTAAGTAAATCAGTGTCTCTGAGCATTAAACCATAAGGCATAAAACGGCCCTAAAGTGTTCTGTCTCGTATTTTTAGGGTCACATGTCTGCGACACCGGACATCTTCGCCCATCTCGCACACCTCCTCATGAACTTAGCCGACGGCAAAGTGTGTGCCGTTCTGGAGGTCAGCGCATACTCCTCTTCTCTTTCTCCTGCAAATGTCTCCTCCTCGTCAAGAACTCTTTTACTGTTTCCCTTCCCAACCCTTAGTATCAAAACCTCATGTTGACTCATGTCGTCCTCTAGTATTTAGTGTTAATTTCGGTTCTCATGCTGTTATGTTCTCTTGTTTTATTCCGAAACAAGATCATTTGATCGGCATTTTGTCCCGTCCGATCAACCTCTACACTTGGTTCCACACTCTCTGCTATTTCCGACATAACTAAAAAGAGGCTGTGCTGTGCTGCATTGTACTGCATTAGTGACACACATTGTTGCTGACTTATCGCAGGGAGGGTACAACCTGACCTCTCTGGCTCAGTCGGTGTGCCAGACTGTCCAGACGTTGCTAGGCGATCCCGCCCCACGTCCGGTCCAACTCGGTGGTGCCTGTGAAAGGTACGACCTTTAACCTATCAGAGATGCCAGTTTTGCATAACGGGAATGAGAGTTTTAAACGCTGTCATTTAGGGCTGGCCGATGAATCGAATTTTGATCGCGATATCGATTTTTTTGGCGTCAAACGATCACACAGTTAGCATAATCGAGTCGTTCGTTTTTTTTTTTTTCGTTTCATGTTTTATAGAAAGGGCAGACCAGCTGGATACATATTTTTATATCATTTAGATTGGAACATTTTCTTTTTGACCATTTTGTGTATTTCTTAAAGGCGAAATTCCAGTTCTCAGTTACAAAAAAGAAATTCGGAGAGACATGCTGTATAATTACAACATGTTTTCATACTCAAAGATAATAATCGTTTGAATAACAGTGATTTCAATATGGAGCAAAATAATCGTGCTTATGATTTTTCCCATTATGGAGCAGCCCTACTGTCATTTTTTAAAGGTTTTAACATTTAGATGAAAACTGTTTTGTGTTTGTCTTTCCTATTTTAGTGCACTTGAGTCCATACATAGTGCCCGGGCAATTCATAAGAAGTACTGGTCCTGTCTGCAGCATGCAGGTATGTCTTCTCAACACCCACTTTTCCCCCTACTTCTTTTAGAGATCGATTATACATGTCTATACGACACCAATTCTAGATATCCATCTAGAGTTCAGAACGCTTAACTTACCTCTTCTGGTAATGTAGTTATAGGCCCACTTACTAGCCACACTTCTATGACTGGCTTTAACGGTCTTCATTTCTAATTTCGTGCATGTACCAGGAACTTGATCAAAGGGTCATTCTGTTTCTCTTTTGTCAATTGCTTCTAACAAACAAAAAACACATTGTTGTCAAGTAAAGCTAATTTGTCAACCCCTTTATCCAAATGAGGGCCCCACATTCAGTTGAATGTTGAATTGTCTTGCGCACTTGTTCTCTTGAGCCACGCATGAAAACCTTTTCAGTGTACACTAAATTTAATGCTCTTATCAACATGGAGAAGTGCATCGGCTTGCCTTGTGCAAATTTTTTTATTGATAACAACATTGGCATATACTGATCAAAACAGGAAGATACAAAAAAAAGCCTATAGTGCAATTAAACAATGAACATACAAACATACTGCCTTGAACATAGCAGTCAGGCTACTGCTTCTTTGTTTTTTTTTAAATATGAATTTGCGTTAATCGCGCGATAAAAAAATTAACGCCGTTAAAATTGGATTGCTTAAACGCTGTTAATAACGCGTTTAACTGACAGCCCTAGTGTACACCGATAACCTATAACCCCAAGCCATTCAACCGACCATCCCCATCCCGTCCCTGGCCCCTCCACAGCTGCCCCCTTCCCTGAAGAGCCCAGCTCCAAGAACCGCAGGCCGGCCCAGCAGGGCGGCTCCCAGGGGCCCGAGGGCGATGCTGGAGGGGACGCCCAGAGGGAGGAGGAGACGGTGGAGGAGGAGAAAGAGGAAGAGGAGATAGTGTGGCCCGAGCCTCTTCGGCGCGTAGCTCCGTCCCTCCGCAGCGCTCTGCTTCTCCCCGACGCCGTGGAGTGCCCGGACGGCTGCGCACGCTTCAGCCCTGCCCACGGCCCCGGGCCCCTGGAGAGGGCCCGACTCAGGTGATGAAAGTCACTTTGGATGAGAGTGACTGCTAAGAATGACTAGATAGTACAATTGTTATTATAATAATTGTATCGATATTATTATTCATTTATAAACGTAGCGTTTAATACATTGATTTGGTTTGCAACTTTTATGATTGAAACGTTGGAATGGAGAACAGAATGGACAAAAATGTCTCTTCGTGATCCGGTTATGTTTTCCGTCGCTCATGAACGGTTTTCATTTCACTAGGGAAAGCTACCTCAAAGAGTCGGAGGACGAGGCTAGCGTGACGTTGCTCTACAACCTCACTGCCCTGCTCGGACAAATGGAGAAAAACGAGGTACAGCATTCGTCTGTGCAAGATGCATGAATGTATTATTATATATTTATATATATACAAGTGCAATTTCCTCATGACACCCTTTTATTCTGTATCACTTATCTGACCTAAATTCCCTAATGTCACATGATCACCCACCAGATTCGTAACGGCCTGGCGTTGGTTCCGGATCTTTCCATGGCAGCCACGCTGCTGACCTCAGCATCTCTCTCCAAACGGTATGACTCTAGCCTATTAATTACTATTTACCTTATTTTAACCTACTTATTCAGGTACTTCATTGAGGAACAGGCAGGGTGTGAGAAAGTAAACACACACGCATGTCATTAAGAAGCAGGTTCAGCCTCATGTATCTTGGCTGTGGACAGCGGGGATTGAACCCAGTACCTTCTCTATTGGTTCCATTATTTGCTGTGTGTCTGCGCTCCCCACAGGGTATTGCTGGTGTGGGTGGGTGAAGGGCCGGTCCCAGCTCAAATCATAGAGGATGAGTGAGTACCTGCTCACGTTTCTTTTGATTAAGGAAAACCTTTACATTCACTTTAATCGTACTCTACTCTTTATCAAGAGGAAATGTAAAACCTGTATAATACTCCCATGGTAATCAGTAGAAAAAATGAGTTCCTAAGTGATGATTGTTTTCTACAGAAAAACACTAGTGGTGCACATCGACAGCATGGAGCCACACGAAGCACAGTCCAAATACTACATTCCCATCCCACTGAAGAAGGTATTTCCCTCCTAGACAGATTGGCTAGCGTCATACCCTTCCTGTCAGGGAAAGGGCACAAGGACAAAGCATGCGTGGAACGTTGAATGGAGTTCTAACTTCCTATGTTAGAAGTGTTTGTTCATGTATGTGCCGCTACATGCCTGCGATGGTCCCACGTGATCCCATTTAAATCCGTGACACGTATCCCCCCCCCAAACGTGCCACTTGACTTCCCATCCCCAGCTTGCGTTCGTGCTTGTTCTCCTCTGATTGCGACGGTCCTCCTGCGGTCCCCTTTTTCCCCCCAGGGTTGCGGGGACACGGCGGGCGTCGTGCAGGCCGTGCTGGGCCTCCTGCTGCCCCTGGGATACCAGTACGAGCCGGGTCTGGCGCTGCTGGCCCGGTTGCCGGGCTGCCAGGTGGAGGGGGGCCTCTGGCAGCAGCTCACCTGCCTGCTACAGGGCCTGGCCCTGGGACACACGCTGGTACTGCTGCAGGTGGGTTCCTGGCGGGGGCCTAAGGGGATGCTTGGCAGGGACCAACGTTCATAGAAGTGACCACGACTGCTGTGGACGTAGTGATTTGCATTCATTTGTGTCCCCAGTATGTTACGTTTACGTTGAGGGCATTTAGCAGACGCTTTTGTCCAAAGCGACTTACATTTGTCAAAATAAACTGAAACAACAGAGTCGCTATCGGTACGGAGAGGATGTTCATAGAACCAAGTGCCAAGCACTTAGAATTGCTAGGTTAACCCATTCCCCGTATACAACAAAGATAGCTTGGAGAAGATGCTACACGATCCTAAGAACCATTGTAATAATTTTTTATTGTAATATATATATTTTTTGCAGTTTTAAAGTGTTTTAACCGAAACAGCGAGAACTTATGCTTTCTCGAAGCCCTCGCTCATTCATTTAGCCGACTGCTTATTTCTGGATCACATGATATTGATTCAGATATATGCATTTTATCCATCCACTAATCAACATGATTCCGACTCATCCACTATGGTCGGCGAAACCAGACTGTACACAGAGTGTACATTCATGTCACGCGTTCCCATGCGGAAGCCATTAACTCAAGGTCCCTGCCTTAACCCAAGTACCCTTGAGCAATCTGCATAATCCCTGTTCAGTGACAAACAGCCGCCATGACCGCCTGCCTGTGAAGCCCTGGATGTAGCGAC
This sequence comes from Gadus chalcogrammus, assembly GCF_026213295.1. Classification (NCBI taxonomy): domain Eukaryota; kingdom Metazoa; phylum Chordata; class Actinopteri; order Gadiformes; family Gadidae; genus Gadus; species Gadus chalcogrammus. The sequence goes on from NC_079420.1 coordinate 6,152,265, forward strand.
TAAACTGTAATTCACCTCATAGGCCCATAGGGGGCTCACCGTGGTTGGGGTGCAGAAAGGCAAAGCACACGGCCCCCTTTCTGTAGCGTGTGTAGCTGATGTCTTTCTTACCATCTTTTAGTTTGGCCACACCTAGTGTATCTTGTAAACATGCTGTGGTTCATTCCTCACGTATTTCCTGTGTAGGAGAATGAGACCGCTCCAGTTGGCATAACGGCCTCTGGTCTCCTGGGGAACGCCGCCCCCTCTCTGGGGCCCCTGGTTGCCCCCGGGCCGGAGGATGTGGGGTCCTTTGAGAGGCTGAGACTCAGATTGCAGACCGACTGGCCTCTACTGCAAACCACCGGTACATTCAGGGATTGGAAATGAATGTGGTATCAAAGAAAGAGGACATTGGTGATCACGATACAAACCTTCACTGATGAGTGTGAGGGTATAAAGGAAGCACTCTTTTAATTGAAATGTTTGTTTTTGTTTTCTGAAACAGCACCGGAGAAAAGGAGAAACAAAATGGACTGCTGAGAAAGTTCTACGATTCTGATTTGGATTTTTCTTGATACATCTTAAGATATTAAAACGACTGACATTTTTTCACAAATGTCCTGTCTTGGATTAATAAAGTACATTTTGTAACAGTGTGTTCTGCTAATTAGCAAACCAATTTAAATGTTCAATGCTGCTATTATGCTTGTTTCCTAGGGAGATTTGGATTTTTCAATTGTAGCTTGATTTGTACAATTCCCAAAATACAAAATGTAGACATAACAATGCCAGCACACAAAAAAAAACATATGACCCCTCTCAAAGGAAAATTCTTATAGAATTGTTAAAGTTGCATTGATTAGGCAGTCTACTCATCCCACTTGGGAGAAATTCTCGTTTCCTTTTGGTCCTGTGATATTATCCTGTAACCCGTAGTCACATTACAGTGACGGGACACTAGGAGGGTGATCCGCTATAAACCGCTTCCTGCCTCTGAGCGGCGCTGTTGAGCGGTGATGAATAATGCTAATTGTTTCGCCGGCCTACATTATTGTATGAGTGAGTCATTGTACCATATTTACTGAGCATTCTTGTCCTGTCCTTCTCTATTGTTGCCGTCTCCGGTTCTGTACTCTGCAGTGTCTTCAGTGATTCAAATCAAAGCATTGGAGCACGTATGTTATTTTTCCAGTAGTGTTTCGGTAACGGGACGGAGTGACGTTGAAATACGCTATGTCTGGAACTCCGACTAAATCTGGGAATCCACTGATGGCCAAGATGAAAAAGGACGAATCTTTTCTGGGTAAATTAGGAGGGACGCTGGGACGAAAGAAGAAAGCTAAAGAAGGTATGTTGGTCAGATATCGGTATGGGGTTACAATGAAGCTGATAATGAATGAAGCCGATCACTTTTTTCCCTGTTGTGTGTGCTACTCCTCATGGTGCTATAATAACATTCTCTATCAAAACGGCCAGGCCAGCAAGCGAAAAGAGAAATGCATGTGGCTATGAGTTTGCCTATATTCTCTTGTGTTTGAGAAAAGCTGTACACGTACGCTGTCCCGTCGTTGCGCCGTTAATGGAAAAGGCACATTGTCCCCCATGAGGTAATGGTCATAAATATAGGGCTGACAGCTGTCTGGCATGGTGGGCTTCTAAAGATGAAGCATACGGGAAATATTTATGCTCAAAGTGCTAGGTCTGTTACCCAAACTCTGATCGCTCAAACCACCTAGTTACTGTGGGTTTCACTATTTATTTCTAGCCCTATATCTAGAGCTGACAGTAGCCTACGTTGTAAATGATTCAGCATATATGTTCTCAGATTATTCTAATATACTTGTCTGAGTCGTCCGAGTGGACAACTGCTGCTTTGTGTGTGTGTGTGTGTGTGTGTGTGTGTGTGTGTGTGTGTGTGTGTGTGTGTGTGTGTGTGTGTATAGGAAACACACACACACACACACACACACACACACACACACACACACACACACCACACACACACACACACACACACACACACACACACACACACACACACTTTGACGACTGGGTTTACAGTCTGAGAGCCATGTGTTTGCTGTCATTCACGAAAGGGACCACCCCGTGCATGTTAATGACTTAAGGGCCCCCAATAGCTAAATTAATTGTGTGCCATGGTGGTCTTTAACTTTAGGAGCGGATGAGGCCTTCTAGGTCTGTACAAATCAGCAGGGCTTGTGTGTTGGACTTGGAATTGATCAATACACCAATGGTTTGGTTAAATCAAACATAACGGTTCCCTTAAAGTAAACCTTTAGACTGTTTGTTTTTGGTATCAGGGGGGAAACACAGAGAAAGCACGTGGTTTCAGTCGCTCTTGGGTGTGGTGGATATTGGATTATATCTTGAGGGTCACGCTCAACTGACATTGGAGTTGCAGTCTTTAGTGAAATTTAATAAAATAATATTTTTTTTCGTAAAAACAGGTTTGGTCCAGTTGTTAATGCTTTTTCTTGTCTAATACCACTAAATATAGCCTACTATTAGCCTCGGTAGTAATTATTATTATTCCATTATTTTATTTGTCTTTGACTGTCACGTCTGGGCGTGACAGTCAGTAGACTGGGCGTCTACTGAAGCCTATTGGGGCCTCGGACGCCCCCTGCTGGAATATGTGGGCGACGATTACCAGTCTTCTCTCAGTTACTGCTCTTCAAGTGTGAAGTCCAGGGTCAATGTGATTCATTGCGGATATCTCTCCATTGGAGGGGTGAGGGTTAGCTTTACTTTTTGTCAGGGACGTTAGTATTGTAGCAACCTGTTAACGAGCCTCTTCCTGGAACTGGGGGGACTGAGCTATTGTCTGTGTGTGTACTGAATAATGTATTCATTATTGGGCTTGTACAATGTGAAAATGCTTTGACAGTTTCATACCACAATGTCGTCCCATAATGACATCATTTCCAGATGAATAACTGAACAATGACCAAAGAAACACCGACTACAATAACAATACCATGCTACAATGCTTTCAAAATGGAGGCCCCATAGAAAAGATAATAATAATATGATATAATTTTCCTTTAAAAATGAACACTAGTTACATGGAGAGATGAACAAGGCATATATGGCATATATATCTTTTTATTTTTTACATATTCTTTTAGGAGGCTAGTTAGCGTTTAGCAGTCTAATGGACAGTTTATAAGATAAACCCTACTGACAGGAACCCCAATTCAAACCCAAAGCCTTTAGCTCGAATGACTTTAGCTAAAATGGAAGTAAAACCTTTTATCCAGAGACCCAGATAATAGAGGACAGAGTGATGCATTCATATAATGTCAGCCTTTCTAAAAATGTCTCTGGAGCTTTTTGTGTCCACTGATAAACTGAGAGGAAGTGTGTCTATGTCCTAATCAGCCTAAGACGAGACTCATAAGTTAAGTTGACATGCGCAAGTCATTTTCCAAGAAGCCTTATTAGAAGTCGTTTCACTCATCCAGCAAATAGAACGCCTTCGAGGATGGATATTGAGCATGGTAAGTTTTATAATCTTTTCTTCTTGCTATATATTACCATTATATCGTGATATATGATTTCACAGAATTGGGTTATTTATATTTATATCACCAAAAATTTATGACAAATATTATTCATAAACAACGCGTGCATTATTCATAGCTGATTCTTTATTCGTCTTTTTGGTACACTTATTGAGCAGATGCTTCCATCCAGAGTGCTGCACAGTGTATGTAATGTTTATAGAAACATGTCTTTGGTTAGGTCTGTTGGAGTCTCCTGGGATTCAAACCTAGAACCCTTTGGCTGGGGGTTTACCCCTAGCCTGCCCTGACCCCTGACCCATTTAAACTCCAGTGAGTGGGTCCTGGCCTTCCTCCCCTGAATTCCCTCTCTGCCCTCCCTGTTAAACGTGTCCCGGGACCCCGCTCCCCACTCGTTCCCCTCCCAGGTGACTCCTGGGCGTAAACATCCACCATGTCTGGCTCCATGTCCGATATAAACCCTGCTGGGACGTCTGTCTGTCCGTCCGCCCCCCCCCCCCCCCCGCTGAGGATAGTTAGGGTCTCGCGTCTGCTACTCACCACAGACCGGCTGCGGTATAAATACTCAGCACTATATCTGCCAGGCTCCATCTTCTCCGTACTCTCGGCTTTATTTTTACCCTACCCTGTGTTGTATGTCGCAGTACCCCCCCCCCCCCCCCCCCCCCCCCCCCCTCCAGCTACAGCCAGGATCACCAGATTTCTATCTTTTTATCCGGACGTTCAATGTTTATGGTAGAAACCAGATTAAGATTGTTGTGCTTCTTCCTTGGGCGCTCTGTGTGTGTGTGTGTGTTTGTGTGGTTCTGTGCTTGTGAACTTGTGTGTGTGTGTGTGTGTGTGTGTGTGTGTGTGTGTGGGCTCCTGTGTGGGTGTGTGTTTGCTTGTGCGTGTGTGTGTGTTTATGTCTATGTGTGTGTTTGCGTGCATGTGTGTGTGCGTGTACACGTGTGTGAGGTTTTGTGTGCGTGCACGTGTGTGTGTGTTCTGCCAGCCCGCCCATGCGGCAGGCAGTTGTTACATGACGGAGCTGCTTGGTCTGTTTAATTGCTCTAAGTACTACAGCACACAGCTCCGCGGATGTCTGCGACGGGGGCCTGCCGGCAATTTACGACGGCGACTCGGGTCCAGGGTCACGATTGAATTTGTATAATTCTGTTAAAAGCTCGAAGCATCGCAGTGCGATTGATCGTCCTGTGAAGGACCAATCAGGTTAACGGCGCCTGCATGTGCTTATTCTCAAAGCAGGGTATTATGTTGAGGAGGAACCTGACATGTTTTTAGCAACTGTGAGACAAGGGTAAATGACCAAAGGGTAAGACAAAATATCAAATAAATCGGCGCTCCATTCCTCAGTAGGATAGTAGTTATAATATAGTAATAGTTTTTAATTATAGGAAGACTTCTGATATGTCACAAAAAAAATGTCTAGCAGGTGTATAGCAGTTACACACACACACACACACACACACACACACACACACACACACACACACACACACACACACACACATACACACACAAACGCACACACACACACACGCGCACACACACACACACACACACACACAATGTCTGTAGGTTTTTGTCTCGTGTCCTGTCGTCAGCTTGTCCAGTAGACCACATTCATTGCGTGTGTGTGTGTGTGTTTATGTGTGTGTGTGTGTGTGTGTGTGTGTGTGTGTGTGTGTGTGTGTGTGTGTGTGTGTGTGTGTGTGTGTGTGTGTGTGTGTGTGTGTGCGTGTGTGTGTGTGTGTGTTTGTTTGTGTGTGTCTGTATTCACTTAATCTCATCTACTGTAATGAGAAATGGGAAGGGAGTGAAAAGACACACACACACACACACACACACACACACACACACACACACACACACACACACACACACACACACACACACACACACACACACACACACACACACACACACACACACACACACACACACACACACACTTCCTTCAGCTTGTAACCGGACCGTGGAGGTGGAGTAGGGGAGGGTGGGTTTGTGACAGAAATACACACGTGACGACTCCCCCGTAGCCACCGGTCAGACCCACCGTCTGCAGCCAACACACGTATACACACATACACACACACACACACACACACACACACACACACACACGCTTTCACAGACTCCCACTCCCACACATACAAGCACCCTACGGCTTTAGCTGACTTTAACCGTCCGGAGAGACTAGCAGTGCCGCGGGCTAAGCGTGGATCATGGCAGGGCTCCTGTGTGGCACTAAGAGGAAGAAGCAAGGTAGTGTTGACCTTTGGTTTTTAACAGGTTTCTGGATTATTGTTCGCACAGAGGAACTTCAGAGAGCTGATTTGGGAGGCATCAGTTGTGTGCGCCGGTACCTTATGACTGAGGTGACTGTTCAAAGCGGTTGAGAACTCGTATTGTTGTTTGGTGTGAGAGAAGGACAGCGCGTCTCTCAGGGTGATTTGAGCGATGAAATGGGACTTTAAAAGAGCCGTCGTCAAAGAATGAGACAGACGATGCAGGTGATCGCCTAGATTTATAACATGATAGGAGGCATTGGTGCCTCAAAATACTTAAGATCTACAGGTCTTGTGCTGGGAGTCATTCTACTGCATATTGTCAAATCTGTATAAGATATTATATTATGTTGGTGTTTTATAATATGTAGGCCTACACTGTTTACACATAATATGCGATAAGATCATAGATACATACATTCCAAAGTAGGTCTGGCATAGCACAGCACAGTACCGAACAGCAGCATCAGATTCACTATCTCTCTCCCGGATGGATGAGTCAGAGGAAAAAGATGGACAATTATGATGAATCAGTTTCTCTACTTTGATCATAAAGGGAATGCTGATGAGCAGGGAGGTGAGATGGGACTGTAGCCTGCTTCTGGCCTGCTCTGCCCCCCCCCCCCCCCCCCTCTGGGAACACTGAATCATAACAGAAGTGTGCATGGACAGCATTTCCCCCCACGGTATCGGGACCGTCTGGTTTGTTTTAAGTGCCTGGCCTGGGTTTATGCGGCAGTGTGCACACTGGTTATCGCGTTATCACTTCCACTGGAAGAAGGGAAAAAAATGAGGGGTGAAATTGAGGTCGATAGAAAACATCCCTCTGGCTGAGTGTATTTTTCTCATATTTGGCCACCAGTGACTTTCACGATTTTTTTATTATTTTTTTACATCTTGAAGAATTCGGGAGCTTAGGAGTATTTTATTATTTTTGTAGTGTACTAGTAGTAATGTTTTTTTGGTCATTGTTATGTTGTTAATCGTTCAATGATTTGTCATTATGGTACATGGGTGTGGTTGACACTGCCACAGTGTTTCTCATGGGAGGTTTTAATGAGCCTAGGTAATAGAATAGCCAGTATTGAGCATTGCCAACAGAGAAATCCCATCATGCATTCGTATGTCCAGGCCCTATACAGACAATGTCATACGCACCTTCACGGACCGAAATGTCAATAAAACAAGATGGCTACAGGGGCATTAGAGTGCATCCCCAAGCTTTCTCAAAAACACACACACACACACACACACACACACACACACACACACACACACACACACACACACACACACACACACACACACACACACACACACACACACACACATATAAATATACACTCACACACATAGATACACAAACAAACACACACAAATAATCGAAAGGGAATGATGAGAGGAAAAGGACCATTAGAGGAATAGATGAGAGAGAGAGAGAGAGGGAGAGGGAGAGGGAGAGAGGGGAGAAATGCCTCCCTAGAGGTTCCAACCTTCCCTCTCCCTCCTCCCCACCGTACCAGGCAAACACATTCCCAGAAATTGCCCCATCATGACATGACTGTCCCATGTTCACCACCGTTGTCTGCCTGTGGGCTAGCAGCGTTGCTCTGTGTAGTGCCTTGTTTTAACAAGCGGAAGAGTAAAACATTGGGGCAGGGGAGGGTACCTGGTCTGAGCTGTTCGTTGGAATCTTACATCACTCAGTACCAACGGACTCAAGTATTGCACTAATAATTGGGTCATCACACAAGTGACTAACTTATATTATCGGTCGTACTTGGGAAACACTGTGGGGCCTATAAGGGAAGTTAATCCCTGTGTTACAGCCCTGTTATTAAATACTTTTTTTGTGTGTATATGTGTGTGTGTGTGTGCCTGCGTGTGTGTGTGTGTGTGCGTGCGTGTGTATGTGTGTGTGTGCTTGCGTGCATGTGTGTGTGTCGTCTCCCCAGTGAGTGATCTCCATGAGGAGGGGAAGAATGCCATCAACGCTCCCCTGCTGCCGTCCAGCATCGAGATCCACCCTGAAGACACGCTGATGGGTACGCACACACACACACAACTTCAAACACACGGACAAAAACACTCAGGTTGCCGTTAGCAACGTGGACGTGACAGTGTGCAGTGAGGAAGGATAACAGTTAAAAGAACAGATGAAACTTCAAACACGCACGCACACACACACACACACACACACACACACACACACACACACACACACACACACACACACAAACACACAAACAAAAACACTCAGGTTGCCGTTAGCAACGTGGACGTGACCTGGGTTGGCCACTGGGCGGTACTGGAGGAGCAGGAAGTGAAAGTGGTTGGAGAGAGAGGACGACGCCCTCCGTCACCCTAAGAGCCACCAGGGTTTGTGTGTGTGTGTGTGTGTGTGTGTGTGTGAGGTGGGGGGGGTGGTTTTATGGGTGTGGGTGTGAGGGATACTGTTATTATGTAATGTGAGTGTCACAATGTGCGTGTATGAAGCACTGTAGATCATGTTGAAATTAAGTTTTTATTTTTGTGTGTGGAATGGGAAACAAATCCCAGATGTGTCCTTTTCTGAAGTATGCTTTTAATTAGTTTGAAAGGAAAAGATGTTGAGCTAAGCTTGCATCGTCTTCATATTGTGTTTGTGTTTTTTTTTTGACATATTAGGCAATTATATATCAGAATGCTCTCCTCTTATTACTTTCTCTCAGGCAGTGTGTGTGTGTGTGTGTGTGTGTGTGTGTGTGTGTGTGTGTGTGTGTGTGTGTGTGTGTGTGTGTGTGTGTGTGTGTGTGTGTGTGTGTGTGTGTGTGTGTGTGTGTGCGTGCTTGAAGTTTCATCTGTTCTTTTAACTGTTATCCTTTCTCACTGCACACAATTTTGTATTGCTAGTAGGATAGGGGTATATTTTTTATAAAATATATAATGTAGTGCTTTTCGTCAACTTTTTCATCCCATGTATTTATATTATTGTATCTTGTTATCCTTTTAATGTTTGATCCCATGTTTAGATTTTATTGTGTCTTGTTTAGTTTTGTAGTATTTATTGTTCTCACCTGCCCAGGGACTACGGGTTAGCAGTTTGCTGAAACCTGGTACAATGCATCTCTCCTTGCTCTAAACAAGGTTAATGTTTATTTTGTACATTGTCCCTGTTCAAATAAAGTTACATTATATGACTGTCTTCAACAGAGGAGAACGCTGAGAGAGTTATGCTCGACCCAACGTCGAGGGAAACCCACAAGTTCAAAGATCTTCTCAAGGTATCTATTCTACCACCAAATACTTATTTTCAAGTCGCAATCTCAAAGATTTTTATGGAATTAAAGGTCTGTTGTGGCACTATCTATCACTGAATGAGGTAACACAATGGTGATGGAGCAAATGGCCCACTGACGAAAGCCCTCATGAAAGCCCTGATGAAAGTATTATGAAGGTTATAAACTGGTTCGGTCGGTGGCAACAGAGTTGGGACATTTCGTCATTTCAATGGGGAACTGATTATTTTTTTTAGTAATACTATGACAATTCTTAATATCATTATTACCACAAATTGCTTTCCAAAGAAGCTATTCACAATTTTTTTTACTTTTACTTCTCTTATGGAAGTTGATTGGGGTTTCATATAGACAGTGTTATATTATAATCTTTGTATGTGTGTGTGTGTGTGCGTGTGCCTGCTTGTGTGTATGCATGTGTGTGCGTGCATGCGTGTGTGTGTTTCTATGTGTGCGTTCGTGTGTACGTGTGCATGCGTGTTTTCGCATGTGTGTGTGTGTGTGCGTGTGTGTTTGTGTGCGCCTGTGTGTGTGTGTGTGTATGTGTGAGTGTGTGTGTTTGTGTGTGTGTGCGTGTTTTCCCGTGCCTGTGTGTGCGCATGTGTGTGCGCGTGCCTGTGTGTGCGTGTGCGTGTGCGTGTGTGTGTGTGTGCGTGCCTGGTGTGTGTGTGTGTGTGTGTGCGTGTGCGTGTGTGCGCACGTGCCTGTGTGTGTGTGTGTGTGTGTGTGTGTGTGTGTGTGTGTGTGTGTGTGTGTGTGTGTGTGTGTGTGTGTGTGTGTGTGTGTGTGTGTGTGTGTGTGTGTGTGTGTGTGTGCGTGCCCAGGTCCTGATAGACTGGATCAACAGTGAGCTGGAGGAGGACAGGATCATAGTGAAGGATCTGGAGGAAGACTGCTATGACGGACAGGTGCTCCAGAAGCTGTTTGGTGAGCATCAGACCGCGTCGCCATCCTCTCAGTGGCTAAATAGTCTTTTGTTTCATCCTGTTTGTTGACTTGATTCAACATAAAAAAACACCTCTCCTTTGGCCACTGCGTGACAGACTGAACATCCATTATTCACACATCCTGACGGTGTGACTAACTGAGATCCGGGGGCTCTTCTCGTGTTGTGCCCACCCATGGAAACTGACTCATATCAGGGACTGCTTCCTTTTGCTCTGTGTCTCCTTATAGCACCGCTTCCTCCCTCTCCTGTTGTTGCTGCTTCTCTTCTTTTTTTTTACATTTTGTCGCTCCGAGTCAAACATACATATGTGCGGTATCTTATTATTTTCGGATTTACTTTACAAGCGTGATTGTGTTCATCGCGGTCAGATCTGGTCTAAACACATCTCTCTCTTTCTCTCGCCCACACTGATGGAATTGTCCTGCTATAATTGTTTCCTCAATGTCTCTCTCCTTCTCTCTCACGTCCTCTGCTCTCTGTCTCTCATTGTTTCCTCTCTCTCTCTCTCTCTCTCTCTCTCTCTCTCTCTCTCTCTCTCTCTCTCTCTCTCTCTCTCTCTCTCTCTCTCTTCTCTCTCTCTCTCTCTCTCTCTCTCTCTCTCGCTCTCTCTCTCTCGCTCTCTCTCTCTCTCGCTCTCTCTCTCTCTTCCTCTCTTCCCACCACCTCTATCCCCCTCGTCGCATCTTCCGCCTCCCTCTCTCTCTCCCCCTCCCTCCTCCCCTCTCTCTCTCTCCCCCTCTCTCCTCCCCCCTCTCTCTCTCCCCCTCTCTCCTCCCCACCCTCTCTCACCTCTCCCCCACCTCTTTCTACCCCCCTCTCTCCTTCCATCTCTCTCTCCCCCTTCATCTCCCTCCTCTCTCTCTTTCCCCTCACCCTTCCTCCCTCCCTCTTTCTTGTCCTCTCTCCCCCGCCCCTTCCCCTGTCTCCCTCTCTCTCCCTGCTCTCTCTCTTTCCCCTAACCCTCCCCCCTCCCCCTCTCCCCTCTCCCCAACCTCTCTTTCTCCCCCCTTTCTCCTCCCCACTCTCTCTCCCCCTTGGTCTCCCTCCTGTCTCTCTTTCTCCTCACCCTTCCTCCCTCCCTCTCTCTCCTTCCATCTCTCTCTCCCTTTTCCCCTCCCTTCTCTCTCTCTTTCCCCTCACCCTTCCTTCCTCCCTCCCTCTCACTCCCCCTCTGTCCCTCTCTCTCGCCCCTCACAGAGAAGCTGTCGGGCAGGAAGCTGAACGTGGCGGAGGTGACCCAGTCGGAGATCGTCCAGAAGCAGAAGCTGCAGACGGTGCTGGAGGCGGTCAACCTGCTGCTGAGGCCCCACGGATGGCCCATCGAGTGGAGCGTTGACTGTCAGTATTAACCCTAACCCTAACCCTCAGTATTAACCCTAACCCTCAGCATGAGGCCTAACCCTAACCCTAACCCCCAGTATTAGGCCTAATCCTAACCCCCAGTATTAGGCCTAACCCTAACCCTCAGCATAAGGCCTAACCCTAACTCTAACCCCCAGTATTAGGCCTAATCGATTCATAACCCCCAGTATTAGGCCTAACCCTAACCCCCAGTATTAGGCCTAACCCTAACCCTAACCCATCCAGTGGACTGTCAGTATAAGGCCTCTAACCCGTCTAGTGCATGAAAGTCTTCTAAATCCAACCCGGGCAGGCGATATTTATATATATGTAAGGGATAATGTATAGAACGCCGGTCATTATCGAGAAAATAAGCCCCGACAGGGCGAACAGGACACCGACGCGCAGCGGAGGTGTCTTGCTTCGCCATGAAAGGGCTTATTTTTATATAATATATTATATATATATATATATATATATATATAATATAATATATAGATTTTTTTTTTTTTGTATATCTATATCTTTGTATTTGTACTTTATTTTTTCCTGAAATTTTATACTGATATTTAAAATGTGTGATGCTTAAAATGTAACACCTGCCTCACCCATGGCTGAAGTTAATTACAAAAATGCTGAAAATTCCCTCGAAAAAGTAAATGTTTTGCATGTTAAACCGAAGTACCCGGTAGGTGGCTATGGTCGTTGTGTTGCGTCTGTGGCGTTGTGGTGGTGAAGCACGAGGTGACACCTCCCCCTTGTGGCCTGTTCCCACAGCCATCCATTCCAAGAACCTGGTGGCCATCGTGTTCCTGCTGGTCTCCCTGGCCATGCACTTCCAGGCCCCCATCCGACTCCCAGAACACGTGTCCGTACAGGTGGTGGTGGTCAAGGTAAGACCTAACCTGACCACTAACCTAACCTCCAACCTGACCTCCAACCTGACCTCCAACTTGACCTCCAACCTGACCTCCAACCTGACCTCCAACCTGACCTCCAACCTGACCTCCAACCTAACCTCCAACCTGACCACTAACCTGACCTCCAACCTGACCTCCAACCTGACCACTAACCTAACCTCCAACCTGACCTCCAACCTGACCTCCAACCTGACCTCCAACTTGACCTCCAACCTGACCTCCAACCTGACCTCCAACCTGACCTCCTACCTGACCTCCAACCTGACCTCCAACCTGACCTCCAACCTGACCTCCAACTTGACCTCCAACCTAAACAACCTGGACATTCTCACTTAACTGTCTTCTATCGTAAGTCCTTGTCCACCGGCCAAACTTTTCATTGTTTATTTTGCGGACAATGGATTAATTTTGCTGACCATGATTGTTTCACAGCAGGCGATGAAGCATCACTTCTCCATAGAAAAAATTGCTGAGCATGATGGTTGACCTTTAATCCAATAAGCATCCATGCATGGAAGTTGGAATAACAAAAGGGGGGAAATTTGGAGGGGGAGCCATGAATGACTGGTGCGGGATCAGTGAGTGAAGGGAGAGAGGCTGAGGATAGTGGACAGCGAAATGAAGGAGACACAATTTCCCCTAAACTTGGTATTTTCTCCTATGGAAAACGATAAATACCACCCAGCGATTTGCAACAAATTCACTATTTTTGGCACCATGCAGAACTTAGACACATCATCCAAAATATGCCACCTCTGCATCTGGGACAGATTCCATGAGATGGTATCGGTGCTGAGAAGATGCTCCCAAATGTCAAAATGGGATATTGTTTTGTTATCGTACGACAACCTATTTAAACAGTGACACAGTGGTAGGTATATCAGTGGTTTATAAGTTGTCATAGATATAGACCAGCTTTCAGTATCTGAAAGTTGGGTGCTTTTCAATAAGCAAACGACAGCCTCAGGATTTCTGAGGTTATGCAAGGGTTCACAAAACGAATATTCAGCCTTAATTTGATTCTGTCCTCTTACTTTCTGTTCCATCCATGCTTTTGTGTTTTACTAAATCGCTTTTCCTGTGATCTTCGTCTGAGCAGAAAAAGGACGGACTCTTGCAGACAGGTCATATCACAAAGGAGCTGACCACCACCACAGAGTAAGTGGATTTCTATGGACATGTGACGCTTCTAAAATGGAGTAGATCTATTTCATTGGTTGGTTACAGTTCTCTGAAGTGATGCTTGGAGAGAGTTAAGTGGCTGCCATATAGTGACTACACTTCAAGTGGTCAACACTGAAACTTGAAAATCGAATGAATGTGAACATTTAAAATATACGTCACCATCACCCACAGTAAGATGTTAATAATTATATTCCCCATTAGCATGTTGTAAGGTTGAATGTATATTTAGTCTATGATTTCACACAACAGAACTTTACATTGTCGTGCTTACATTGTACCAAAACAAAATAAAATGAATCATAACACGTCTTTTGTTCCTTCCTTTTTTCCCAGAATGATGATGGGTAGATTTGGTGAGTACCCGCCATCTGTTCAACAGTCTGTGCATTACTCAGTTGAATATCATTGTTCTTCTGTTGATTACTCATACACATATTTGTCATCGCAGAGAGAGATGCGTTCGACACTTTGCTGGATCACGCACCTGACAAGCTCAACGTTGTGAAAACGGTAAAGAAAAATAAATCATTGTTGTCTGTCCAGTCTGAGCTATACATCTTTAACATGGTTTCGGTCATTTATCTTAATTATAATGTATTTCGCACTTTTGCCCCTAGTCTCTCATCACCTTTGTCAACAAACACTTGAACAAGCTGAACCTTGAAGTAACAGAGCTGGAAACGCAGGTAGGCCTTTTAATTTAATGTGTACCGTGCTCTCCCAAGTATTCAAATGAACTCAATGGAGACTCAATACTGTTTAAATATACTGCTGCAGCTTTTGTGCTCAACTCTCTCTCTCTCTCTCTCTCTCTCTCTCTCTCTCTCTCTCTCTCTCTCTCTCTCTCTCTCTCTCTCTCTCTCTCTCTCTCTCTCTCTCTCTCTCTCTCTCTCTCTCTCTCTCTCTCTCTCTCTCTCTCTCTCTCTCTCTCTCTCTCTCTCTCTCTCTCTCTCTCTCTCTCTCTCTCCCCCTCTCTCTCTCTCTGTGTCTCTCGGCCCTGCCTAGTTTGCAGATGGTGTTTACTTGGTTCTGCTGATGGGTCTTCTGGAGGATTACTTTGTGCCTCTCTACAATTTCTTCCTCACCCCCGAGAGCTTTGAACAGAAGGTGAATAATTGATGTTTGTTTATGTCTGTTTACGCATATTTAAAAGTTAATAATGCAAATCAATCTGTGTAATGACGTGGTGATGGAGCTTTGTCTTGCCTCCTGATAGGTGCACAATGTGGCGTTTGCCTTCGAACTCATGCAGGATGGAGGACTGAAGAAGCCAAAGGCCAGACCAGAAGGTATGTTGCGTCCCGATATCTTCATTGTTGTCATTTTCTACTATGTTTTGTTATTGATAATATGACATAATCTGAAGAAAAGTCTAATAAAAAGTTAACTTGTTAGTGTTACGTAGGATTATTTGATTATTAATATATTATCGATAGCTTATCGAGAGAGATCGATCCAAATTGTGAGTTCTATCCAGTATTGCGAATGTCCATACTTGCCAGTAGATGGCGGTGTTGCATCTTCTGTGACTGGGTCACAGTGAATTCTCTTTATCCTCTTTTTGCTCACATTTCTAACTGAAATAATCTGTGGATTTTACCTGAAGTCAAGGTATGACTTTAAGTTAACACATCTTCTGCTTTGTCGGCTCACACTCAATAATGCAATGAAATTACTTGTACCCACTTGCCGCAGTATCTCTAAATACCCAGAGAATTAGTATTACTTGAATGAAGTCGGGTAACAATACTATTTATGCAGTGTACATAAGTGCATTGTGCATTGTTTTTTACCATAACAGAAAATATTCAGCATCATATGTCAAGTTTGTTGTGATTTTAAAATTAAAATGTTTGAGACTTTAAATGCAAAGGAAGGGGTTACATTTTACTGTGGAGCTATTCACCAGGGTGCAGACCTGTGAAGTGAGATTCCCAGACTAGTCATTATCCAAAATGTCACCCTTGGCAACAGGTCAACGTGCATAAAGAGCAGTTAACCCGGGCTGTCTGCACTGGCTCACCCCGTACAGTCACGTTAAATGGGAAAGTGTAATCAGCCAATCACTAGGCTGATGAATATGTACACGACATTGAGCAAGGTCACTGATGAGATCTTGATTATCTCTGAATCTCCCTGCCAGGATATTGCACTTCCGCTAGATTGCTGAGGCACTTTTTAATGGAAAACCCGTCCACTTCATTTCCATCTTAAGCGATAGAGTGCATCGGCCCACGGTTCTTTCATGAAAGAGTTGGTTTAGCACTACTTTTCTCCATCATCATGGACAAGGTCATGCAATTAGTTTTTTTTTGTGATGTATATGTGTTTGTTTGTGAGCTGCTCATGAATAGACTGGTTGGTTTGGCGACGAAATACCAAATGATTTGCCATCCTCTGAGCCATCACCCATAGTTACAATGCTGCCTCACTAACATTTGTTTTATCCTCAAATCACCTTCGCTAGTTCCCTTTCATTTGAATTGTCCAAACAAATTTTCATCCGAAACCAATTTTAGATGTTCATCACTTATTTTATACCAAAAACAAGTCCTTACCTGTCTTTGGACGTCCACCTCCCTGTCTGTCCCTCCGTCCCGTCACAGATGTGGTGAACCTGAACCTGAAGTCGACGCTCAGAGTCCTGTACAACCTCTTCACCAATTACAAGAACTCAGACTGACACCAGCTGCCGTAGACCCCAGCCCTAACGAGGATGACACTGTTCTGTGCCTGTACCAATTGCATCACTTCCTGTCGTCCGACGGGCGGCAGGAAGTGATGTAATTGGAAAAAAACCCTCGGGAGACCATGACCTCTAGGAACATCTCTGGTTTACGTTGAGGCTTTTCCCAAATGTCACCGTTTATTTATTCCTTCCTGGTAGTGAGGAAATGTCTTCTGTGACATTCAGCCTTGGTCTATAAATATATCGCGATGACAGCAGAAAGTATGAAGCCTGAAAGTTTTGACTAAATAACACTGATTGTACTTTATTTTTTAAAGAAATACAACTATTAACCCACACTGCTGTATGTCGAGACAGTGTAAAGGGCTGCACACTCGGTCTCACAAATGTACTTTTATATTCTTGTCGCCAATTGCTACTGCCTTATTTATATACATATATATATATATAAAATATATATAATATTACTCTGCTTTAAAAAAAATAGATCAACAAAGTTGAGACGATTTCCGATGCTATCTAGGCCATACCGCTGGCTTTAGCTACACGTGCTATCAGTGTAATCATGGATTTATAATGAGAGGAGCTATACTGTACGTTCTCTCCCTGTACATGCCGAGACACCGTCAGCGCATCTCCTCATTGGTTCTGTTCCTTTCCCTTACAAGTCCCAGCGCAGGGCCCTGGCCTCTTTCTGGTCCTCTGAGGCTCTGCCAAGTCAGGAGAGCCGTGATATGACACAGCCTTTGCTTTACAGCCAGCTCTGCTTCCTACTGAGGATTAATTATGGAGAACCAGGAGAGAGACAGAGAATGAACCAAATGCCTGTTGGACTTGCTTCAAGTAGCCAGCTCACGCCTGTGCTTATTTATCTGTGTAAAAAAGGAATAAACGTCTGAATTTTACCAAAGTGTGAATTGAATTTCTTACGTTTGTCGTTTGCGTGCACGGCTGAATTAAGTGTCGTTGGACCATCCGCTTCCTTCCTGTCTGGGCTAAGCCGAAGATATTAGGGGTTTATTTCAGGCCTCTATTTTCATCCCTTGGTCAAAAGAGTTACCATGGTAACCTTGCTGTTATCCAAAGTGCCCCTTCGTCTGGATAATGGGAGGTCCTCATCCCCCCCCCCCCCCACATCCCCAGCCCCCACATCCACCCTGGCTACTTTTTTCTTCCCCTTCTTCTGCTGAGGAGAAGACTAGTACAGCAGATACACGGAACATGTGTTTTGTTGTGTTTCCCCCCTCCTCCTCCTCCTCCTCCCCCTCTCTCCTTCTCCTCTCTCCGCCTCTCCTCCCAGTCTAGTTGAAAATTGGATATCTCTAGGCGGCAGACAACAGCAAATTGTTGCAGCCAATCTCACACGGAGACGGCAGCGGCGAGGCCTGATTGCTGACGGCTAACTGGCGTCACGTCCCCACGCCTCGACGCCTCGACGCCCACCCCCCTGCCGGCGTGTGTTTTCTCAAACCTCACGTCGGTGTGCGACGCTCCCGAACAGAAATGCCGAATCTGTTCTCTGTCCATTTTTTATCGAAGTTCCTGCCACCTCAACACGTAGAGAATAGGCACACACACGTAGGATGTAATGAACGCACACCTGGAGACGTGTTGTGCGTTTTATTTAGTTTCACTTCTCAACGCTTGATGTCGATTTCAGAAATACCTGCAAGAAACATTCAAAAGAAACAACACACTACATCCACTCCACAGTGACAGCACACAGTTTCGGCATGAGAAGAAAAACAACCAGACATGTTGAAAAAGGAAGTTCTCAGTTCCCCATAACCACATCCTTTCATTCGTCCTCCTGTGTGTGTGTGTGTGTGTGTGTGTGTGTGTGTGTGTGTGTGTGTGTGTGTGTGTGTGCGTGTGCGTGTGCGTGTGCGTGTGCGTGTGTGTGTGTGTGTGTGCGTGTGCGTGTGCGTGTGTTTGTGGTTGTCTGTCACGAATTGACACCTTCCTTTGTGACCAAATGAGTTTTGAATCGAGCACAGTCAAAGCAGCTTTGTAGCATTGAGTACAGAACACTACTGTGTGTGTCTCTGTGTGTTTGTGGGAGAAGGGAGTTGTTGTTCTGATCTGATTGGTCCTCATTGGATATAGAAGCCCAGCTGAAGAGGAATCATCACGTTCATACTGTCCTCAGTTGGGTACTGGAGGTAAGCGTGTTACTAAGTGTGTTGTTGCCCTGTTTGGCAGTCACTACCGTCAATTTAACACCAGCAAAGAAACACACACACACACACACACACACACACACACATACCCTCCCCACACACACACACACAGACACACACACACAGACACACGCACACAAACAGAATGGATCAATATTTGTTGGACTTGATTCAAGTTGCTGGCTCATGACTGTGCTGATGTATCTGTGTAAAGAAATAAATGTCAGATATTTCCACGTACACACCCAAATCAATTCGGTCAATTTGTTGCAATTCAGTTTGACGTGTTCGGTGTCCCTCACATTGAAGGGCTTATGTGTTTTGGCGTGACACATGATCAGACTTCGGGGCTGAATTTAGAAAGGCTGTGTTGTCATAACTCATCCTCAAAGTCTAACATAAAACAAAAGAGGAAGTGACCAAACTGATACACTTCCTTTGATGATATAAGTCATCGTGGCCATTGCCGGGGACTTGTAGAAGCCCGAGATGCCAACTTCTACGCCACAATACCATGGCAGAATAAGACACCTGTGAAGACTACTTTAATTTAAGCAACACCTTTCTCTTTCCCCCGCCACAGTCATTTTCATTATTTTTAAAAAAATGAAAGCCAGCATTATTACTTTTGTCCCGAGGTGTCGGCACCCCCACAGACTCCACAGAACAGACGCCACCCAGTACAGCGAATCGATCGGGTATCTCGCGATACCCCGGCTGACCGAGGAGAGTGATGGCCACGGACGTCTTCAGTAACCCTAGGGAGGAGGACCCTCTGGACGTCGCCTTGTTCCAGGGTACTTATACTGCTATCACTCACTCATGTAACAATGTTATATCATATGCAGTATGTATGTGGTTCTCTCTTGTAAGGAAGGAGTTCTTTCTGAAGGGCCCATGCTTAGAATGTATACACTCAGGTTATTGCAACCATGAGTTTTGGATCAAGATATATCAAAATACATTAATACATATATACTTTTGATGCTATTTTTCAGACGCTGGTCACACCTTTGTGTTGATAACAGTTATATCATCCTAAAAATGTTTTCTCTTCAAATGCAAAAAAAAGGTGGAATAGATTTTCGAGCAGAAGTCTGGGTGACCAACTCTCGAGGGAATAGAAGTAAACAAATGGGTGTTGTGTTTTCACTCACCCACACAGGAGAGAGGAGGAAGATTATTCAGCCCACGTCTCTTCTAGACCCTAAAGTTGAAAAGCTGAAGGATGTAAGCCGAGACGCCGTTGCTCCCCTTCAAGGTCGTCTCGTTTCAACAGAAAGAGGATCCTGCGTCTGAACGTCTGTCTGCACTTTGCTATAAAGACAGGTCGACGTTACTGGATACATGAAGGCACAAACACAAACATCCCTGAGCACTTTACTGCGAGGGCCATGATGTTAATCGCTGCTCTGTAAATATTCCTTCAGCGCCTTTATTTATGAAGGAGAGACTGAGTTGCACTTTCCGTCGTGTTATGTTTGATGTGATGCATGGAGAGATAGTGCGGGGATGGTTTCAAATATGAATGCAGCTATTTAATAGAGGTGATGGCTGACCGATCATAGACTACAGATTACAGACATTATGGCCTATGAAGTTCATAGTGTTGGAAATGCTTGGATGGATAAAGATAAGGAAGAGAATAGGATCGATATTTTCCTCATATTTAGTTGGTAAATATGGATGAAAGATCAGTAGGAGTGTGAGGTATGTTGTTACAATTTACTTTTCATCGTTTAGCAAATGGTTTCATCCAAATCGACTTCCATGAGGTTCATTTGGATTCAGGTCATTATTAAGATGGAAGGGTTAGTATGCATCTTATTCAAGGATGTGATTGGGATTCAAACCCAGAACACTTTGGCTGGGAGTCAACCAATAGACTCTCTTTATTATTATTATATGTTATGGCATAATAGCTGTGCAGTGTTAATAAGCGTTACCATTGTCCTGGTGGCCCTGTCAGGTGTTGACGAGCTGGATCAACAAAACCCTTACACCGGACCACATCGTGGTGCAGAGTCTGGACGAGGACCTGTTCGATGGCCTGGTCCTGCATCACCTGCTGGGTGAGAGGCACGCACTCACACACACACAGAAACAAACACACACACACACACACACACACACACACACACACACACACACACACACACACACACACACACACACACACACACAAACAGACACACACAAAGACACACACACAGACAAACACGCTCAGCCACACAGACAGAGGCATGCAGACATGCTCGCACACAAACATACACATACACACACAGACACGCACACACACACACACACACACACACACACACACACACACACACACCGAGAAACGCACGCACACACACACACATACACACATATGAGTAGTTTTCCAACAGCATGTTAGTGTTTTGATGTTCATTTCTTAGTCTGTGGTTACAAATCTTTGGCATTTCTATTTAATTATTCCAATGTAAAAATAGCCGAAAAATTGGCAATACATGAACATCTCCCTCAAATGGTTTCGTTACTCACAACACTAACACGAAAATGTTTGATGTTTAGGTTGGGGAGAATATCTTTAAACATTCTAAAGATGATTTGTTTGTGTTATCCTTGTGTATGTATCCACACCTACGCACTAATTAAATCCTAAATGCTGTTTAATTCCTGCGTTATTTCACAGCCTTTAGCTCCGTCATGTTGTTGTTGTTCTTACTTTGTAGCCAGGCTAGCTGGTGTGAGTCTGTCCGTGGATGAGATAGCAGTCACAGCTGCAGCTCAGATACACAAGCTGGGGGTGGTCTTGGAAGAAGTGAACAAAAGACTTGGGCTAACAGACGACGCACTGG
>NC_079420.1:6178467-6210967 GCF_026213295.1 Gadus chalcogrammus
CACACTCTGCACATTAATTAGGTTAACTTGGTGTGCGAGTCCATCTTGATGTCACCTTTATTCAATTAACATTGTGTGGGGGCTTTGGAGGGGGGGGGGGGTCTTTTGGACTAGGACACGTTGATTCGATTTGGCACTATTATTATCGCTGTCCCTTGATCTATGACCTCTTTTATATAATCTGTATGTCGGTCGCCCTTCAGTAGGAGCACCAGGGTCCTGTTGCTGAGAGAGAGAGAGAGAGAGAGAGAGAGAGAGAGAGAGAGAGAGAGAGAGAGAGAGAGAGAGAGAGTGAGAGAGAGAGTGCATGCTCACGCGCAAGTGATATAATTGAATTGTACGAGGTAGCCAAATCCTAAAATAATCCCTAAATGGCTTCTGCTGATCTTGTGACAGACATCATCTCGAGGGACGTCGGTGCCACCTTGAAGGTCCTGTACTTCCTGTTCAGGAGGCACAAGGGGAGACAGGCGGAATCAGCGGCGAGCGCTCAGAAATGAAAAGATGAAGACCTGGTATGTTGCTGTCGATCATGATCACTAGTCACACATATTTCTCCATTGGATCTTGAAGTGAATTGAAAGAAATTCTTCCAACTTCTCTTTAATGCCCATTGTCTTTCTTTTTTCGCAGACACAAAGCAAAACAAATTAAATGCATTGCATGGCAACTTACATGAACATACTGCTGATGTTTTGATTCAGGAATAAATATCTCAATATATATATATATAAATGTATATACGTGTTTCTGTTGAATTTCTCCGTTGATATCTGTCAATTATTTTAATTATTAAGTGCGAATGTATTGCATGATAGATATCCAGTGTCTGATAACAATGGCCCAATACTGAGGGAGAAAGAGAGAGAAATAGATAAAAGACAGCTTGATAGGCATTTGGAAGATAAATGTTTTTGGCCTGAAGTATTCTCTTGTTCATCATGGTGTATTCTCTCGAAAAGGACAAAGGTCGCTTTTCTCCTTGCTTAAGGTTGACCGTCCAATTTACCAACCTTGAACAGTGAATAATTTCAAATGGCTGTCATGACCCCAGTTTTTCAATCTTGAATAAAGGAGTTTTTTTTTACAGGGCTGTACCTAGCATGCATCAGAATTATTGTTGAACTAGACTTGGTGTTAAGTGTAAGAAGGCTAAGCCACTTATATTTCTGCCTTGATGAGGATGATCCCTCATTTCTAAAATAAACGGAATAACCTTGTAAAATGTTGAATATAAAAACCTTACATGATGACATAATTACAGTAAGCCTTCAGGAATGAACTACTATTTGTGCCCGAGAAATGTTACTGCGACAGAACCCATGATTCACAACAGGAACAGCTTGTCCCCAATGCTTCCTACTACATCTTTAACAGACGCTGATATTGAGTGCTATGGAACTGCGCACTCGGTTATACTAGGCTTACTCAAGGCTGAACCCTACACTGGACACGAGGTCAAAGCAAACGATGACCTCACTAACCAAGGACTAAAAAACTCACTTCTCTGTCTCACCTCAGCGAGTCTGAGCGGTTAGATGGGTGCATGAATGTGTTATTCATGTAACCGAAGCGTCCATGATGTTAGCTTCAATTGGAGTGCATGCCTTGTGTGTGTGGTTGTGTGTGTTTGTGTGTAACACCCGCAAGATCATGTTTGCCTTTTGTTCCAGTGTAACAAAGGCATTTCCGTTGTCAAGCTCAGTGTCGCATTGTATTGTATGTTAAGGTCTGTGGCCAGGCAGGAGTACAAAGAAAAAGGAAACCAGGGGAGACCAGTGATGATGTGGATAGAATCTGGGCTCCAGCAATCCTACCATGCTGTAGCAGGACCTCAGACAACGAGCCTGGGCCGGAAACCAGATACCTCAGAAGGGGAATTCATTGCCTATTACAGATACCCACCTCCCAACAACATAATTGGTTCAAACTAATACAAAGTGAAAGAAAGTGAAACTCTGCATTCCCCCAGATTTGAGCTTGTCTGTCCTCAGACAACAGATTTTTACATTAGTCTGATTTGTGTGACTACTGTATGGCTGTATGACTACTGTATGGTATGATTATTGTATAGGTAGCTGCTAAAAGGTGAATTCATTCCAGCTCTAGAAATGGGCATGACAAGGTTTTAATGACTCCTATTATTGTGTGTATTGAGTATTGTCATATTTATAACTGCAGCCCCATTCACACACGCACGCAAACATTCTTGCCCGCAAACAGGAATTCAATAAAAGGTTGACCGCAGGATGAATTGCTCCATCATAAAAGCTTATTTTCTTAGCAACGATCTTGCGTCACATAGACAGGCTATATTGAAAATACCATTCAGTGTTGCTCAAGCCCAACTGCAATAAACTGATGCAATATTTGCCCCGATGTGTGTGTGTGTGTGTGTGTGCGTGAAAGCCTCTAGCGGTGCAGCCGTGGGGTACAGTGCTAACCGTACCACAGTGTTTATCTTTATGCTACTGGAACAGTTGCATAGGCGCTCACTAGTGCCTTGCGGTCTGGCCATTTCCTCTTCTGCTGCTGCCGAGTCCTTTGATGCCGCTGCACTCTGGCAGGTGTGGCATTCACTGGGACGACGTGTTCTGCTCTGAGGATCCGCACTTTAAGGTTTTAGGATGTTTTTTGTACTTTAAGCTATAAGGAAAGTAGGAGGCCAACAATCTATTGGATGCCTGAGCATTTTAATGACATACAAGCTTTTTAAGGGGATCAAATGTATGGACTGTAAGATAGAAAATAGAAGATATTGACACAAATATATGTTGTGTGTATGCAATTTACAACGAATGCACAAAGGCTGTATGTTAACATATTCAATAGGATACAGACACAATTTTTCCTTTGAATCTCTTTGAAGTGCGGTCCATCCATCAATTACACAGTGAAGTGAACAGCAGCTCCTCGTGAATGGACTGGATCTCACAGGAACATTAAGAGCCACTTAAGGGGCACAGTGTCCAGCATTAGCGGATCTAATGTGGACTAGCGGCCTAATAGCATATAAATGGCTGAATGTTTGTCAGGACGCCGCTCCTGCTGATTCTTGAATAACAAGCAGATGTGGATATCAGGACAAATGAGCGCTCGGTGTTAGTCTCAGAAATGCCACTGTGGGGTTTGGCCTTCTGGGAGAAATGGCTAAATGAAAGAAATGTGTGAGCAGAAGGGGTGGTTGTTAAAGGACTATACCGGTCTGGGTGATCAAACCATGGTAGCCGTCTCTATTGGCTTCGCTAGAACATCTTTTCAAATGAACAACAAATCCTGCTGACGAGCATTTGGCAAGAACGCGCCTGCCGAATGAAAATCATAGCAATATAGCACTTTTGTCTTTTCGAATCAATGTGCGTCGGTCAGTTAGTTTGTGACAAAATAACAGTGAATTGTATTACATGTGCTTTGCAAAATGTCTTAACAAAAAGACCGAAGTGCTATATTGCTATTGTTTACATTTGTGCTAGGTGCATTAACGCTAAACGCTGCAGAACAAGAAGTCAATTTACCAATTTAACCAATGTTTAGTGTAGCTAGAATAGACAGTTCTGACGGTTTGGTCACTGTGTCCTTTAAGTGAAAGTAAGCCGGTGAGATAAAGGTACGGGTCATTGCTAGGTTCTAATTGAAAGCTAGCTACTGATTTAAGGGGACTATGCTATGCTGATTGAATGCTAGCTAGTATTTGAGGCAACATACCATCACTAGATTCTAATTGAAAGCGAGCTAATAATTGTAGGGGACAAGTCGTTGCTAGTTGCTAATTGGAAGCTAGCTCTTGATTTGAGGGGACCCATTATCACTAGAGCTGAGGCGAAGCTAGCTACTGATTTGAGTGGGTAGCCTACACATAATGAGTTCTTGAACAAAGTGAAAGATGAGATCAGAGGTGTTTTGTGTAGGGGTTGGGTGTAAAATTGGAAATAAACTTCTGAGCATAGGCTCACAGATGCCTTGACAACTTGGGAAAACAAACTTTGGCATCCCCTCAGACGCGGTGGCCTTTGACACGCTTGGGACTGGAGCAGGTGTGTATGATTGGAAATGAGGTGATGTTGGCAGCTGTACATGTAGTCCTGTGCCTGGTCCTGTCGGAGACCTCGTGTTGAGCTGTCAACCTCCGTGTCTTAATGACCAGTCAGGTGAAGGGCCACCCCTGAATAGGACTGATCTTTGTGTCACTCCGCATTTGACGTTTTATTTTTCGAAAAAAACCTAAAACAAACAACTCGAGACATGGGGATGAAAGGCGTCATAATGATGACAACTTTTACACACAAAAAAAACATTGCCAAACCAGCAGTTTAGTTTAAACACAATGGAAAAGATAAAACTATTTTTTATTTCTTCCTGTCGGAACGATACAAAGTCAACAAGTGCAATAAACAATTTGAACTGAATACGGCACTGAACTGCACATTCTATCTAGCGGTAAAACACATTAGACAGAACGTGACGCACACAATCGTCACTGCCACACCCAACGTGAGGTATCAACCACTACAAAGCATCAGCGGACAGGTGAGGGGTCAAACCGTAAGGCAACTGTAACCATAACAACCTGGAGAGAATTAAACAGATTACGGGGAGGGGGTGGGGTGTAGGTAACCTCCACCCCCCTCCCCTCCCCTGTTTCCCAGAGCCACACCAAAATACCTACCACGTCACATTTAGGCCATTCAACTAAACGGTAAAACATCGCTAGTTAAAGTCACTAGTTGCTAATATGTTTTTCCGAACTTGGGGAGTTTCTGCGAGTGTATCGATTTGGGGGGAGGGGGATACGTTAGTAAGAAATGCCAGTTGACTCTGTGTGTACCGTTAGGTGTTTAACTTAGTTTTCGGATTATTGGAGGCCAGATAAGGGCTTTCCTTCACAGGGCAGTGATACACAGCGCGATAAAGAGGGCTTTCATTCGCCTTATTATCGGCCAGAACACAGCCTTCCCCCGCAACACTGCGCAGTCTCTCCCATATCTGATCCCTGCCACCACACGCGGCTTTGAAGAACCAATTAAATACCCGTTGGTTTGGCAGACGGGGCAAAAAATTCCCCTTTTTCCTCGGCTCACTGACGTTCACGTTACATGTGAGAGAGGGAGGGAGGGAGGGAGGGAGGGGGAGAGAGAGAGAGAGAGAGAGAGGGAGAGAGAGAGAGAGAGAGAGAGAGAGAGAGAGAGAGAGAGAGAGAGAGAGAGAGAGAGAGAGAGAGAGAGAGAGAGAGAGAGAGAGAGAGAGAGAGAAGCCCACGATTGTATATCAATTGGTAAACCTCTGACCCTGAGTAGAGAGAGAGAGAGGGAGAGAGAGAGAGAGGGAGAGGGAAAGGTTCAGAAGTTAAAGAGGTATGAGCGTCATTTAGCGAACTGCGGCTCTCTTCACCAATTATTTCACTTGGGGCACCTTCTATTTAATGTGGAGAACGTGACGGCACTAGCCTAATGAGGGGAGCACGCAATTAAAATGTAACCGTTGAAATTGAAATTGGCTTGCTCCAACAGCTCTGCAAATTTGAATATTATTGCTGATAACTGAGGCCCATCTGCAGCGTTTGACCAGAGTTTTGTTGGACGGCCCTTTTCGGCACTTTAGAACCAAACAAAGACGCAATCGGCATCTTTGTCCATTGTTAAAGTACGCTCAGTAGCAGAACTTATAATGGTGCGTGTCCCTGTAACTCGTCACCCTTCCCTGTTTGTCTTTGCTCTGGGGACTCCCCCATGTGCGCACGTGCCAGGAGTTCTATGCACGTGCTCATAACTTGGCTGCCGTCCTAGTGCAGGCTTCCCTGGTGGGATGAGACATCCTTCCCCCACGCCTTACTGTATTGGGACCTCCGCACCTAAACACCTGGTACCCCCAACCCCCTACCCAATCAACCCATCAACTGCTCCCTCCACCTTCTCCGCTATATACACACTCGCCAAAAACCCATAACCATCAAATTCAAATCAGCTCAGAGAAAATGGTTTTGTGTTGCTTCTATCAGGTGCTACTCGCTGTGGCGTGTTGGCTTACATAATGATTGTTTTCGCTTGCGTTCCCCGGTGCACTGTTTGTACACTGAATATGGATGCAATATGCTAATAGATAACTATGGAATCGCAGGGGTTGTGACCTGAGCAAAGGCTCCTATGTGAAAACCCTGGTGGCTTTACGCCGTGAGGGAGGTGTGCTAATTTGACCTGCCAATCTTTCTTTCCCTTTCCTTGCACCCACTCGGTTCTGGTCTGAATACACAACTGTACATTATTGCTGATGTTGGAGGCTGTTATTTTCCATTGGTTTATTTGCTTGTAACTATTGTGGGAAATATGGTGTTTCTTTATGAATGATCCAAATCAATATTGATGCATGTTGTATTGCTCTTCGAACCGTTGTACAGCTGGGAGGGGGGGGGGGGTAACAGAGTGTTGTATCACCACAAGTACCACGCATCAAAACACACCTTCTCTACACTAAATAAATAATGGACTTGTAGCCCACTTGTAGCCCAAATTAGCTGAAGGTTAGCATGGGCGCCTGGTTGAGGTGGTGTCCCTGATCTTTCGTGTAACTGTGGAGGAGGAAACGTATATCTACGGTCTTCACCAGCCCTTATTGCAACCTTACCATGCTACTGAGGGAGTTTAACTTGCGTAAAACATTCTGATACAGCGACTCTGCTGTATGGCGCTGTTCCCTGTCGACTGGATCACATTATAGATGAATCCGTTTCTCTCTCGGTCTGTGCTGTTTTTTTGTCGTTTTGTTGTTTTGTTGTTTGAACCAAGTTATAAAACTAAGGGGGTTATGCTCTGCATCAACCTGGGGTAAAATCAGTTTAAAGAACGCCAACCACTCGCACTCGTACATAAATAAACCACCAACTAGATAGCACACAACTGTGTCTAATTGCTACTCAACACAAACTGACACAGCAGTGTAAGAGACACCATATATCTAAGAAAGATATATATATATATATATTTGTTTTCTTTTTTTTTGTTTAACGCCGACTGAGCCGACTTTCGCCACTTTTGCACAAACTACAGTTCGTCCAGTGGCGTGCTGGGCACAAGTGGAACACAGCAAACTGTTGTGTCATTTCGTGTCGGAGGGAGGGGGGGATCAGCTAAAATGGCTACGAGCAGCTGAATGTGTCTGGTGCTCCTTGTTGTTGTTTTTTCTTCCTCTTTTTTGCTGCAGTGGCCTGATAGCAGCAGTAAGATCCTCCCTTCTCCTCACATTCCCCCTCAGCAGTCCGTTGCTGTGCCGACTCAGTGTGACGGGCCCGAGCCGGCTTTTCCTTCTTCAAAAGGTCCATTGGCAGGTTGTTGTGCCCGTTAGCGACGCCAGAATGAGGGTCAGGGTGATGGGGTTGGCAGGGGGCAGAGGGTGGTGGTGGGGGGGTTGGGAGTAGTCCCTGTTGGCTGCTCCGGTATCCTCCTCCAACGTCCTCCCAGCTTGGGTGACGTGATGGTGGAGGTGTCTGTGGGGATCGGGAGAGGTCCTCTGCAGCCAACAGAGCATCGATCTGAGGGGAATGAAGAGAGTTGGAGGTCAGCGCAACGCTTGAACTTCAACTTTATCCTGACCCTTTAGGGTCGCCGTTTGAGAGTAGCTCACAACCTATGGCTCGCATTAGCTGTTAAATAACACATTTGAATATGCATAGAGAATCACCGGTGAGACCATTATTGGCTACCTAATGCTTCTATAATTAATTTGAAAGTATGCATGTATATCATAAATGTCAAACATATGAAGGTCAAATATATACGCCATATTTGGTGTCGTAAAACAAAAAAAAACGGAAGCAGGACTGTCGATTCTCCATTGTTTATTATTTGTAATATTCCCCGGGATGTGGCCGTTTGTCATTCTCGACGGCGCTCGTCAATCACCGTCAAACACGATCAGAGTTGACATTGTTAGCCGTTAACCATTAGCCGTTATCTATTTTCGGGGGAGCTTAACCGTCAGGGCGAATAAAGGTTATTCCACGGGATTTATCCTCGGCAAATATCAGCCCCAGCGCTCCTTTAAGCTCAAAGCAAAGAGCTTGGTGGTCAACAGATTCCATTAAGTTGCGGCTGCCACTGCTTGTGGAAAGCTCCATGATCCCGTTGGGCAACATGGGCATAGTCTGGTCTCCCGGGAATGCGGCACCCGGAATAGAGACCGAACGCGCCCCCCCCCGCTATCCGAACGCACATGTTCCGCTATCCGTTCCGAATGAAAGAGGATGAAAACAACACTGAAGAAGCGGTCGGCATGAATATTTAAAATGGAAAGATGTTTTCTCGAGTCATTCATGATTCATGATTTGGGTGCCGTTACTTTTTGTTCAGAAAGATAAGAAATCCCTCAGATATGGCTCTTTAATTCGGACAGAAACAGCAAGACCCCGTAGTTCTCTTTAGAAGACCATTTGTTCGCTACCTAAAATGCAGTTTGTCCAGTCTCGATTGAGAGAGAGAGAGTTAAACGATTTGTAGTGTTCTGCTGACGTCCGAGTAGAACTAGCTTTTAGCATACTGTAGCATACCGTATGCCTGCATATTGTATGCGATACACAAAACAGATAAAACAGCATCAATAATGGTAATACCCTTATAGACGGAATGTCTTTGTTCCACTTGATCTGTTCAAGTATATTTATACTATACTCTCTGGTTTGACTCCACAGGTTAGCCTACAAGCTAAACTGTGGAGTGCTTTGCCCTGGATAGAAACGGACCACCAGACAAAGTATCCCAGCGTTTCTTTGAATGCTTCACGCTCAGGGACTGAATCACGTCACACGACAACAAATAGCAGCATACTGCACACGATTGCAAAAAAAATAATTGTATTTGTATGATTAAAAAATGTAAAGGAATAATAAGCAACTGGTTCTTTGTTGAACTATGTTAGTACTGTAGACATTCATTAACTCACTCGACAGATGGAACATATTGCTCTAATTGGACTGTATTCTCTGAGCTGTTCAAATGGACAGCCAGGCTTGCAGATCATTTAAGATCTATTCTTCTTTAACAGTTCAGCAAGACGCATTGGCTACAAATGCAATTATGTGGAATAACGGTTCACGCGCGTGGACAAAAGACATGCAGAGATGTTTCATCTTGTCCGATGCAGCCGAATAGACTGTGAGCTTACCCTGACCCCTTTAAGCAGGCAACACACCAGAAGATTCACCCAATTTTAAACCTAATGTGCCCCTGATGACTGCTAGTCAAGACTTCTCAGAGTCTGCCCTAGTCTGGATAGTCTGCGCAAAATAGTCGTAACCAGCGTTCTTGTGCCAAAGTGAAACCCTGCCATTAAATGTGCGTCTCGCCCAGACTTTGAGCTGCGGCTTAGGTTGGTGAAAGTCTTCCAGTGTGTCCCAGGCTTAATAGGTCGAGCCATGAGCGGGGAAATGAGACAAGACAGGCACTAATAGAGTGATGGGCGCTCTTTACCGCGGACCGGCAGCCCAGGGACAAGATCGATCGGGTCACGGAAGGATGCGCTGCTCGCTAACGGGCCGGAGGGTGAGTCAGCGACCGAGCTGGGAGTGGAAGCACCGTCGGCTGACGTGCCCCCATGGCTCAGCTCTGCCGGCCCAGCAACTCATCAACTCTGGGTGGGAGAAAGTTGGCAGCGAGCTCCAGCGCTGCAGGCAGCACTGCTGTACTTAAAACGAGGCGCTTTAGAAGAGTCTGAGCCAACTTTCTGCAGATGGCAGATACGGCGTTGACTTCTTTCTTTGAAGCCACACAGCTCTCAAAGCAGCTTGAACTCGGCCTTTGTCATATGATTAAATGTCATGACTTGTCGTTCTTGCTGCAGTGTCCACCAGGCCCACAGGGTACCTTTCAAAAAATCTCCTCCGTTCCTCGGAGAGAGTGTATGCGGTGGCTGTCGTTTGCTTGTTTATCAGCACTTTTTGAGTGGTTTCGGAACACACTTGTGTCCACGTTGAATGAATAACATCACGTAATGTTATGAAAGTCCTGCCCTGGACATTCCAACCAAATGCGGGAGTGGGAATACAGAAATCCATTCAAACCTCCAATCCAGTTAAGTAACACAATCCTACTTGGCGGAGTCAATCTCCTACATGGATCATACACTGTTTTGGAAGGATGGGACCGTTATTAAAGTTGTTATTGTGTTTCTTAGAGCTAAACAGGAAACCTGTAGTGTGGCAGACTTTTTAATAAAGAGGACTCCATGAAGAAAATAACAACGGGTTCCCAGGTCGCCCACACTTAACCCAGCAGTTCTGAAGAGACACACACACACACACACACACACACACACACACACACACACACACAGACACACCCACACACACAGACCCAGACAAACCGACGCACACACACAGACACGTCGTCTCGTATAGAACCATGGTACACCGAGTTCCCAGGAGGCAAACAATGCACTTGGAAAATAACTATACTATTAAATAGAAGTCCATGCTGTGAGAGGTATTAGAGTAGCTGTGAGGTTGGTATCCTCCATCTTTCATCCATTGCTGCTTTGCCGCAGGAGTGCAATGTTTCTCGTCTGTGTATCAGAATGTTTGTTTACAGTCGTTCAACAGATGGGGGACCAGGTGGAGGCACACAAACACACGTCAACCCTTTGCTTGTCAACCTGCTATAGGTTGTCATAGCAGGGACAGGAGTTACTGTAGTATATTGTGTATGTTGCTCGACCATTGGGCAGCCATTCCTCCACATCCGACCACAGGTGTATATACAGGATTTGTCTGCATGATAGAAAACCTCTTACTGTGGGAAATTCGTGAGTGTGTTAGTTAGAGAGTCTCTCTCTTCACTTAGAGAACGAATTTGTTTGAAAGTTTCCCTGATCCATGTCATTGAGATTCCTCCCACGCATCTGTCATTTACATATCCACAGCCTCCCTGTCGCTTGGGATAAAAGCGTGTAAGACTAAATAGTAAATAGAAAGTAGTTGCTTCTAAAAGAGGGCATTCTCTTCACATTTCTGTTGTAAGCCTGTGAACATTTTTAATTGAAGGTTTGAATATAATTGTTGATGAAAACAAAACGCAACTCTGTGCTTGGCTATCCGTATTAACCCAAAACAGTTTTGTTATGAGCACTACCTTAAAAACAATTCTTCTGCGTAGTCATGAGTTTTATGACTAAAACCGTTGAACAGTAAAAAAAAACTGTAAAAAAAACGAAACAGTATTCCATCCCAGTACGTCCCAGTGCTCCTCTCATTAAGACCTCAGCCATCGCCGCACGACCAGCCCGCTCTGGCATTCACACAACCCTCTGCGTGTCCCTGGGTCTCCGGTTCCACTACCCTCCTCACTGGCTCCCACTGAGGCTGCAGGTCAGCCCGGCGCGCACAAGATGGATGGGTCCGTCCAACAGGAGCAGACTTCATGTCTAATAAGTGGCCTCAGTGGAGGCGTCCGCTTTTAGCAAAGTAACTCTTCACCAGTATAACAGCCTACGGATCTCCCCCACTCTCTCCCCCAATCTCTCCCCCACTCTCTCCTAGCATCCTCCTCTTTGCTGGCAGGGCCCATTTGTCATATCACTCCCAGCCCTCATTAAATTATCATAGCTGGGATGGAGAGTCTTGGGAGGCGAGGGGTTTAACCCCTAGTGGGCTGGTGAGAGGTGGCCGAGGACTGGGTGATGAGTTGACCGAACGGGACCCGTGATGGGTTTTTATCTGGATCGGTTGTTCAGATGTTTGTTTGTGATGCACTGTGAGTGATGGGTGATGCAGAAAGATTGAATGATGCTCTCCGTTGTGAAAGGGGTTTTGTTATAACTTATCGGACAGGGCGGTGATTCTCCTCCGGCCTTGTCTGCTTTGAGCAATAACGGACCGTTGATTCTAAGTCTTGACCACTCAAAGACAATTCAACAGATATCAAAAAACAACAACAACAACAACAACAAAAAAACAACTCACAACCATCCAATCTTGTCTTTGTTTTTCCTAAACTAAAGTATACATTTGGGATCCCAAAATGTCTCCGTATTGATTCCTAAGACAACCACAGACAGTGCTAATATCAGTTTAATGTAGGACCTCCTGGCTCGTGCCTTGCCTTGGCTTCCTGGCTGATGACAGCTCTGTAATGAGCTTCTCCTGGAGGATGTTAAAATAATGATCTCTTAAACAGCGGGTTTAGCCAGGCTATTCTCAGTTGAGTGACAAAGACGTCACGTGATCGAGGGAGGCGAGATGACCCCATGACAGATGGCATTTTTATTATAATATTCCCATCAAACCCATCTTTGTCTGAATATTCAGTCTGGTCACGCGTGTGTGGGCAAGATGATGGCAGGCCCAATTGAGTCGTCGAAAAAGGGGTTATGGTGCTGAGTGTTCGATCCCAGATGACCACAGCCTGTAGGCATTCAAGAGCAAGATGGCTTACACCTACCTGCTTCTAAATTACATATATCTGTATTCAGTATAAGTGATGCATAAAGTATGTGGGCCTCTGCTACCACGTGTCTCGGAATGTTCAGTGTGTGGATCAGAATCCACAAAAGATTGACACCGCCCAAGCACACACAAGATGTGCTCATTTAATTTGACTTAATACAACTTCATTCTATTAGTACCAAATAGAAGAAACACAAGTAAACACATCTGATTTTAAAAAGATAATCAAACAGTCTAACAAGCTTCAAGCTGTCTCCTGGTAATGGCAGTGTTGAGAAGAGGAACGTGATGTAATCGTTAAGAGTCTAGACGAAGTGCAAAACGGAGCGGAGGAGATGAGAATCGTCAATGACGTTTTAATGCGGTCAACAACATATTGAACGCTACCTGATTACCGGCCGAGCCATACATCAATCTCCCCCCCTACCCTGCCATCATCCCTTCACTGAGACAGCACAGAGCGAGACACACAATGAACGGCATCCTTAAGGAGAAGCTGAGTTTAATAATAAAGAAGTGCCTGAGACGTCAAAGTGCATCTGGAACGAGGCTCCTTTTGAGCGAGCTTCTGCGTTTCCACGACTCCAGCCCGGTCCCCAGTCGCTCTCCCTGCCTGCCCTTCACTGACACCTGCCACCAAAGTTATGGAAATTGCCTCCGCACAGCAATAAAGCTCCCACTTCTTTTCACAACCGAACAATTCACCGACTCGCCGTCTTAATGCGGCGGGATTAAGGGGTTGGCCTTTTTTGTCAAACCTGACAGCAGTCGATTGGATTACGGGCCGATATCTGGAGAGCGGTCGAAGACTGCGTCGCCGTGACCCAGAGAGAGGCGGAGAGAGAGAGAGAGAGAGAGAGAGATAGAGAGAGAGAGAGAGAGAGAGAGAGAGAGAGAGAGAGAGAGAGAGAGAGAGAGAGAGAGAGAGAGAGAGAGAGAGAGAGAGAGGCAGAGAGAGAGAGAGGCAGAGAGAGAGAGAGAGAGAGAGAGAGAGAGAGAGGCAGAGAGAGAGAGAGAGAGAGAGAGAGGCAGAGAGAGAGAGAGAGAGAGAGAGAGAGAGAGAGATAGAGAGAGAGAGGCAGAGAGAGAGAGAGAGAGGAGAGAGAGAGAGAGAGAGAGAGAGAGAGAGAGAGAGGCAGAGAGAGAGAGAGAGAGAGAGAGAGAGAGAGAGAGAGAGAGAGAGAGAGAGAGAGAGAGAGGCAGAGAGAGAGAGAGAGAGAGAGAGAGAGAGAGAGAGAGAGAGAGAGAGAGAGAGAGAGAGAGACATATACAGAGAGGGGGAGAGCCAGGCATGGTGAGCCTCACCAGGCGGTGGAGGTGTTGTAGGGCAGCAGCGTGGGGCTGCGGCTCTCCCCCCTCAGGCTCTGCTGGGGCTGGTAGTGGGCCGGCATCATGGGCACGGCCTGGGCCTCGCTCTCCGCCGGCAGGGACTGGTGCCACTGGCTGCGGGCCTTCTTCAGCCAGCGGCCCCCCAGGCCCCACTTCTCCAGGTACACCCGGCACAGCTCGTAGTTGATGGCCGAGTAGTACAGGAAGTCCAGGGCCAGCAGCACCATGACGAAGAAGCCGTAGATCCACACGCCCACCAGGGCAGTGTAGTTACTGCAGAAGGGGGGAGGGAGGAGGGGGGAGGGAGGAGGGGGGAGAAAAACACATGATTACCCCCGCCGGCTCTAATCAAGACAGAGTATCCCCGCCGGTCTCCTCCGTTCGCTTTCCCTTTAAAAAAAACTGTTTAGGAAACGGTGACTTTCATTCACGCTGGGGTCCTGTTAATCGGTCTCCCTTGGACCTTTTCTATCTGTAGCATCTCCTAAATCACCTCTCTCCCACTTCCCAACCAACCTTCGACTAATTCCCCTCATTCATTACCTGCTTCCCCAGGATTTATGTGGCGCACATTAAGTATCGCCCTGAGTTCGCCCCGTGCTCATAAATTTAAACAAGGTAAATTCACGCAAAGCAGAGACGTGAGGGAGCAGCCAATGTGCAGCCAGAGGTGGTAAATGTCTTGGGGGGGGGCCCGAGTGCTTTGGTCCTATTAGGATGTTTTACAGAGTGAAACATATTACTTTGCTCCGATGACAGATGATATAAGATTTGATCTACAAAAAAACTTTTGTCAGCTGTTCTTAGACTGTATATATAAAGTAAAAATACAGTCCGAATCCCTCTTTCAGTTGAACACTTAAACTGGAACTAAGTTTGATAAAAACAAACGTGGCCTGACAATACGGATCCGATGAAATCCCACACATTTCAAACATCAGCGTCACTCCAACACACAAAAAAAATCCCACTCCAAAACCCAATTTGCATATTTCCTTGCCTAGTGAGTGACAGTGGTCCTTGTGTCTCTCTGCTCGTGTGGGGGAAGCCTATCTTATGTGCACAGGGATAAATGTGCAGTGCTATTTCAGCCAACGACACCATAAGGCGGGACAGAATGATTTATCCTCAGCACTCACCCCGGCTTAAACAAACGTTACGTAACGGTAAACATGGCGACTTCCAGGGAGGAAAAGCAGGGCCGGGGTGACACATCAGCCCCGGAATTACCTTGCCTTTCATGGTGCTCCCTTCATTTCACGAGAGGCACAACAACAACCGCTCCGTTTCGGATCGAGGTCTGTTGCCATTACGCTTTTGTCGGCCTTGGATTTGACACTTTAACAAGGTGACCGGGATACAGCCAGTCGAAGTGAGAGCGCAGAGGTTGGGCATGGGGGCGGGGGCGGGGGCGGGGGGGGGGGATGTAAGAGGTTTCTTGTACTTGAGGCCGTGCCAGCGGATAATATCGTGCACACCGGCGCATCCCCCACCTCGCCGTCTAGTGAGCGGCGCTGAAAACGGCCGCGCCGACGGACGGGGTCACGCTCCGCTGAAACGACCCCTGATACCCTGCCATTAGAGGAGTCAGCTCACCTCCGGTATCCCAGCTAAACAACCAGCCAGCACCACAGCTGCCTGGCTCAATCCCAACCCCGCGCCAACTCTCCCCTTGTGGTTTTGTGCCACACCCAGTGAGTGTGTTGTGTTGATTCGGCGTAGGCCAACGGCGTGTCGTAGGCTCGTCACGGTGTGATATCGTAGGTTTGAGAATGTGCTGGAGTAGTTTGGATGAGAAGTGGTCATGTGCTAGGGCTTCACTCTGGCCATGGTCGCTCTGTAGCTGCACGGAGAGAGAGCGAGAGAGGGTTAGAGTGCAACGCCTGCCCAGTCCCCGTCGTCCTGACGTCTGAGTCCCACAGCAGAGGACAATATGCTAGAGGGGAAGGGACTCTACTTTGCAGTGTTTTGAAGCCCACTGCGGCTGCTTGTCAAGATGAACGTCCTCGTGTTGAACAGAAGTCCGACCCTGTTAATTCACAGCAGTCTGTCGGTCTGTGTGTATCCGCTGCTCCGCATGTATAACGCCATCCGACTAGCCAGAGGGAGGACAACATGTACGGCGTGCTCTTACTTTATAACACATTCCATAATTCATATTTGGATTGGATTTGGGCAGAATTGGACGTTTGTCAATGAGAGCAAATGCAACTTTATACAAAAAAAGAATACAAAGAATTAAATATAAATCGAATGACTTGACCTACATTTGACTTGAATTTTGCTTTTGAACAGTCAACTTTATTAACAGAAGGCTTCTGCCTCTGCTTGATGGACCGTTGCCCTGGGATAGTCCCCACATTACTATGATTTCTGTGATTTTATGAATGAGCTCATGGCTACTGCTGCTTACTTGTGCGCGTAGCCGTCAGTGGTGGAGGTGAGGTTGACCTGCATGACGGTCTGGAACTCGGTCTCGTTGCAGCAGTACTTGAAGGCGGTGTTGTTGTGGTGGCAGCAGAACATGTACGTCTTGTTGTCCGAGAGGCGCGGACAGTGGAAGCCAAAGTGGTAGCGCCCCTTGAGGTCGGAGTAGGGTTCGCACACGCGGTAGTGGGCCGAGAGAGCTGTGGTGACAGGGGAGAGAGAGAGAGAGAGAGAGAGAGAGAGAGAGGGGGGGGGGGATGTCAAGCGGTATCTCTGTGAAGTGCTTATAAAGTAAAAACATTGAGGGAAAAAAAAACGTACGAAAAAGATATTCAAAGTCTCGTAAACATAAATGAAGGCCTCGGTTCCACTTCACTTGTCGCTTTAATTAAACTTTTATCTCCCCATCGCGTGATGACTCAGCGGGAGTCACAGCAAGCAAGGGCCGTGTTTACAGGCGGCCGGGTGCGTAATTAAAACCCCGACACTACTCCAACTCCAACTACAACTCACACCCCAATCTCCCGGTGTGCGCGGTAAGCGTGCACGGTATACAGTATCTATAGGCCGCAGGGAGGAATGATAACAAAATGGATTGCATGGGTTATACATGATGAGAGCACTCGACTTCCTATTCAATATTTATTTGATCCGTGACGTTCTGCGTGCAGCGCCAGATTATGTCATGAATCCTGCATGTTAAACCACCCAAACCCAGGCCATCTCCACTCCCTGACACCTCCCCCACATCTGAGTTTCTGTTGCAACGGAAGCTCTGTCAAACTCCTCCATAGAGTCTTTTTTTTTTTTTGAAAAACAGCACCGGCATCATTTCACCCGTATTTTAAATATTTAGTATGGCGTAACGCACATCCAAAACACCCACAGAAATCTCATTCAGAGGTTGTGTCTGGATGCCAGCCCTGGCACATCAGCTCATGAAATGTGCATGGAAATGAAAAGGCCGACTTCCACAAAATGTCCACCCCGGACCTCCAGAACAGGACAAAGAGTGAATATGGATCGTTGGCAACCGTACGCTTTCCTTTAACCCTTGGATTAAATCCACAGAAACCTGCGGTGGCAAGTGAGACTTGAGCAGATAATCACCAATTACACATCTGTCAGAGATGCGGACGAGAGACGGGGAGAGAGAGATTGAATCAACAGTAGCGAGGGGGGAGAGAGAGTTATACGTATGGCTCAGCTGACTCAAAAAGCAGCTGACGGACACCTTCAAAGCAAATCAGGAAGAAGCTGTATGGAGTCTCCTCACCTGGCATTCCCATTAATAAAGCATGGATGAGATGCGCTGTGCCTGGCAGCTGCCTGCTTGTTAGAACCTGCTAGAAGCTCCATGGAAAACAAGACCCTGACCCTGTTGCATCAACTTGTCTAAACACAAACATGCGTGTAGAGGCACATTTAATCCGACACTAAACACATAGGCACACACACACAAACTCACTTGTGCATGTGCAAACATCCACACAGTAAGACACACAATCGCCTATGCTTCTGCATACAAACACTCGCACGCAATCCTGCTGATCGGTAATTAAAGGCTGGGGAAAGATGTTGTTGATTGCGCTCATTAGAGTAGTATTTTTCAGCGCAGCTTTCAAAAGCT
The DNA here is from genome assembly GCF_026213295.1 of Gadus chalcogrammus. Lineage (NCBI taxonomy): Eukaryota > Metazoa > Chordata > Actinopteri > Gadiformes > Gadidae > Gadus > Gadus chalcogrammus. The sequence continues at coordinate 6,196,278 of NC_079420.1, forward strand.
CACTTCAGAAAAGCAGATTTCAGCGCGTGTCTCATGCCAGCAACCCACAGGGAGGTGAGTGTTGTTCTATTATTTTCTCAATAATGTCAGACCGGAGCAGATTGGCTTTCTAAACAGATGGAGTTCAGGCCGGTGATAATGAGGTTTTTTCATTGACATGTACAACACACTAGCTCTACCCCTTCCTGAGACAAATCTAATCGACAGCCTGTTCCTGCTGAACAGGAAGTACGAAACAAGAGGAGGAGGACGACACGGAGACGAAGCACGCAAACAAATCACCAGTAGAAGGACGGTGAGAGGGAGAGAGAGGATGTTCACTGTATCAGTGTTGAGTGTTGAGACTTTGCATCACTCATCACATGTTGAAATACACCTACTGGATCACTTTTGGTACTCATATTTTTTTAGCCATTAGAATTTGGCTTGTTCTTGAATTGAGCTCTCCGTATTAATTACCATGAAACATTGATAACTTAGCATAGCCTTCACCTAAGGTTTGGTCCCTTCCCTACCAGTGGACCACCACCAAAGAATGGCATGGTAGTCAACAAAGAGAGACAATTAACTGTATGATCCTGTTAGATTTGTACCATTAATCATCTTTCTATGCCGATAAAATAGCAAAGGCACCTGACTAGCTGCAGTGGAAGGCTTGGGATCATATAAGATCGATACAAGGGAAGAAAAAAGTGTCAGGCTTCAAAAACACTAAACCTAAAAAACAAACAGCTGTTTTCGGTCAAGGCGGTGTCGTAAACAAAGCCATCTTGTTCATTAAATGGAAAGCACTGACGTGAGGATAGAGTCGTAGACATTAGACAAGCCAAATGTTTACAACCACTAATAAAAACAAGGAACCTTGCGGAAGGATTCCCCAATAAGGCGTGAATAACAGCTGGTGATTCCACTGGTGTCATGTCCGCCACCTCCAGATTTGTATTGATTTGATGTAACTTTATCTAACCATAAAGTCGCAAAAGGACATAAATAGGAGAATTGCAAATCAAAATGTAGTTTTGAAGAACAAAAAGGGATAGAGCTTAAACACGCAAAAAAATAAACAGAGTAACTTTATACACAGACACACAAAAAAAAAGAATCGAACAAGATTAAAAGACAAAAAAATTGTGAACAATTAATTAGCAAAAGTTAAATAAGCAAAAGTTAAATTGCCGAAGTAAAACTTGCGGAAACTAACTTTGCCAAGTGAAGGACAAAAGTGCTCTCAGTGTACTTTGAAGGATGGACGGACGGATATACCCATGAGGAACATTAGACAGACGTCAGGCGACAGCGGACAGACCTGCGCTGGACAGCAGGAGGAACACCACCGTCAGGACATTGAAGGACTGTCTGCTGGTGAGAGTCATCTTCTCAACCTCATTCAGGGGAGGGAGGGAGGGAGGGAGTGGGGGGAGGGCGAGGGAGGGCGAGGGCAGGGGGGGGGAGGGGGACGCCGCTCTGCTCTTAGTCGGACGTGGCCATTGGTCTGCTCGCCCGCTGCTCCTCTCTCACATGGCTGCCACTCGGTGTCTCTCCACCTAGAGTGAGACGGAGAGATACAGAGAGAGGCAGAGAGAGGCAGCGAGAGACAGAGAGAGAGAGAGAGAGAGAGAGAGAGAGAGAGAGAGAGAGAGAGAGAGAGAGAGAGAGGGAGAGAGAGTAAGAGGGAGAGAGAGAGAGAGAGAGAGAGAGAGAGAGAGAGAGAGAGAGAGAGAGAGAGAGAGAGAGAGAGAGAGAGAGTAAGAGAGACATTAGATGACAGAGCAGGTTTCATCACACTCTGGGCTGCTCGACCTACTTGCCGGCTTGTTGAACTTAAATTGCTTATGGTAGTATTTATATGATATTTCGAAATGACATCGCCCACGCACCACCTCAACTACTGTGTGAGCTTGCAGGCTGCTATAACAAAGCTGGAGACTTCTCGAAAAAAGATAGCATGGATCTGTCTCCTTATGAAATGTAAAAAGTGAGTTTTTATTTATGACAGTAGCAATGTTTCTACGAGCCCCTACCGATATACTTATGCACTCATTTTACACCTGGCTTTTTTCCGGTGCTTCATGAAATGAAAAAATATATTATATAAGTAAATATATTCATTAATATTTTTCTTCTTTTTTCTTTTAATCTGTTTATTGAGTTTTTCCAGTTCATCATCAACAGACTTAATGTTTAATCAAAACCGTGTCAAGTCTGAGTAAAAGTATTTAGTAGATGGTACACTACAGTATAAGATCACTAGATCATTTTTATTATTCAGTTTGCTTTTGAAGGACACTTTTCACCAGTAACAGTTTCTCCAATTTGCTTCAGAGAGTTAAGAATATTGTAAAGAGCAAGTTTTATTAAGATGTTTTCCCTCCAGATTGCTGCAAGCAACCCATTTAGCGGAGGATTGGGAAGCTTCACGTGGAGAGCCCTGAGCCTTAGGACCTGGGGGTTGGAGGGATAAGGTATTTCAGGAGGGATGGGGGTACATATCTGACTTGTGATGGCTCTTCTGTGTTAGATAAGGATGCATGACATGGACTGCATGGATAATCTATCAATATCTAGACCTTTCATACGTGAAAATGTCTCAAATTCTTTTATAAATTAACATTTCTTTATAATTGTGGGATTTTGCAGGTGTGGGATGTGTAAGTGATTCAATGTGTATTTTATGGCTCGCATTTAAGTGCAATATTGAAAACATAGCACTTGTAAGCAACATTCTGAATGCTCTGATCATTTATTTGACAGGGGTTGCCATAAAAAGTTTAATGAGCCACACACTTTACACAAATTTGATAGCATGAAATACATATTGTAATCGGAGCCAGCTGGAAAAATCAATAGAATAGTATTTTTATTCCACCAGGCTCCATTCAGAGGACTCTGAATAGACGTTTCATTTTGTTTTGTCTGCCAGATGGAATCTCTTCAGTCGTGCCGTTCAGAGGCCAGTTGACAACATACTCCATAAAATCCAAAAAAAAAAAAAAAAAAAAGTACACCTGCTTCAGATAAATACATTTTCGGTGTTTTTCTTCTCTGGGTTAAATTATTGAGTGAGTTTCCACAAGGGTGTCAACTACAATGGTGCCTACCTGTCTACATCCCTATTCATCCGCCATGTTGGTTTGCTTGGTTGTTCTTCGTTTGCTGGTTGAACCTCACCTCAAAGATGCACAAAAAAATCCCTTTCAGGGCGGCCGGGCGTACAGAGCACCATGTGGATCACCAAGCAGAGCCGCTTTCATCCACTGGGTTCCTCAAGATGTTTCCCACGTGTGCCAGGCGGTTTCCTCTTCAGAGAACCAGGCACAGTAGGGTCCCCAGAGGCTTGTTAGAGCGCTGTTCCTAACTACCCCCTCCCACTCCTCCTCCCCCGTCTCTTCCTCCTCCTCGTCTTCTTCATCTTCTTCTGCTGCTGCTTTTGGTTAAAGCTTTAACGCTCTGTCACATGGCAAGTCTATAACCAGAGCCCCACTACAACCACCCCCACCCCCACCACCACCACATGCTAGCAAACACACACAGCCATGTTTCCCAAAACAAAACAGCTTTTGTCTCGGTTCTATGATTTCCTCTGCTCTATGGAACGCCCAGGTTGTTTGCGTTGAAGTGGTTGTTGGTATTGAAGGCGAGGGGCTTGTTCGTGATGAGCGTGGGACTCAAGTGGACCGTGTACAAGAGCGAGACAAAAGAAAGCAGCCACGCCTTCTGAAGCACGGACATAGATTTGCACTAAAGCCTTTTATTAATATATGGTGCACATGCTTCCTTACATGTACAGCAAATCACACACACACCCACTCACACACAAACACACACTCTGTCTCTCACACACACACACACACACACACACACACACACACACACACACACACACACACACACACACACACACACACACACACACACACACACACACACACACACACACACACACACACACACACAAATATGCATGAGCACATACACATTTTTGCTAAAATATTTCTGTGCAGCTCTTACAATAGACTACCACTGAGCAGGCATGCAACACAGTTGGAGGCTGCTAGGTCATCTACTGTTTACGCCTAAGACCACGCTGAGATGAATAGACCAATGCAAAGACAGTCCTGCCCTGCCCTGACCATGGCGCAGTACAGCCCAAGATTGATTTCAAAGAGGGGGGGGGGGGCTCTATTGTAAAATACCACTTTTCTTTCTTACTTGTTGGTTTGAATCAACGTTGCTCAACCATAACGCCAGAATAGGCAGTAATTACATTCGGCTGCTGTTTACAACAGCAGTGGGAGGGGACGGAGGGCTGGGGACAATAGATCACAACAGAACTGGAGGCCTAGATCTGTCAGAGGAATAACACACACGGCACACGCTCACCAAAGAGTGGTAAAGGGCCTACTGGTCGCCCAGGCTGACGCTAGAAAACAAACGTGGCTGCCAGCCTCCTCCTTCCCACTGACAGATGACATGCTGCTATGATTCACTGGGGACCGTTGTGGCCTTTGTGTGTGAAGGCTTCAAGGTTGTCAGGAGAACCACCCAGGCAGCCTCGCGGTCTCCCCCATGCATCCCAGCAGTGTCTCCGTATGAAAGAGCGCTGCTTCTAATTCTGAAATGCCCCCGAGGGGGGGGGGTGGTCCGCTTGACCTTCTTCGGGATCTTAGGTTTTTCCTCCACTTTTCCCACAGAGGATCGTGTGGGTGCTTTATTATGATCCCCGCTCACTCACTCACGACATTCTGCATGCTGGGTTGTCCAGGGTATGTGTGTGTGCGTGTGTGTGCGTGCATGCGTGCGTGCGTGCGTGCGTGCGTGCGTGCGTGCGTGCGTGCGTGCGTGCGTGCGTGCGTGCGTGCGTGCGTGCGGGCGTGCGTGCGTGCGTGCGTGCGGGCGTGCGTGTTGAGCTTGGAGCGCACCCAAAAAAATGTATCTTAAAGAATGTTGCTCACTCTTGTTGCCAGCCCCGGCTCCTAATCCACGGCCATGCAGAGCGTCGGTGATCAGTCACCGTTAAAAACAGGAACGAGTGGGCACGAGTGGAGCAGGGGCTCGCAGTCCTAAGTGGAGAGACTCCCACTCCATATGAATAAGTAGACGACTCGCTTCAAAATGATTTTTAGATCCGGGGCTCTAACGATGGGCTTGCATCCAAATATTGTGCCCATTACGACTCCCTGTGCGTGATGGCCACCCTCTCTGACTGTTATGAAAATAAATCAGGGTTTATACCGGTTTGATGGCATTACAGCGTCTCTGGGATACGCTGCAGAGCCCCATTAGAATCCCGGGCCCGTGTTGTGAGGTTCAGAGCTGTAATCGAATGACTGTCATTGGCTTGGAGGAGCGGGATGTGCTGTGGTGAGCCAATAAGGTGGCGGCAATAAGGAGTGGCAGCATTGGGCGTTGTAGTGGGAGGTTATTGGTCGCGTGTGTGTGGCTGTGTGGCTGTGTGTGTGTGTGTGTGTGTGTGTGTGTGTGTGTGTGTGTGTGTGTGTGTGTGTGTGTGTGTGTGTGTGTGTGTGTGTGTGTGTGTGTGTGTGTGTGTGTGTGTGTGTGTGTGTGTGTGTGTGTGTGTGTGTACATTTCTGTCATGGATAAGACACACGTCACAAAGCCTTTCCAAAATTACAAATCTGGGGCAATGACAAAAACGTGCACTTTTGTTAGAATTCGGTTAAACCTTCATTAGTCGTTGAATTAAACGTTGAATAACGAGGCATTAAAGAGATAAGAGACTGTCGTTTCTTTCCCTGAGTGACAAGGAAAAAATTTAAGTTTCCTAATGAGCTGCGGTCGGGTAGATTGTTCAATCATGTGCAAAGAACTGGACCGAAGAATGAGTGACAGCACAGCAAAGCACGTGCCACAACCACGGATGTGTTGGGAGTAAACATGATTGAACTGGCTGCCGTTACTTTTGCAATATCATCAATCATTTGTCATTCATAAAGCACAGTATTTGATAGCCCTGGAGGGAAGAGACAGTGGAGGGAAAGATGGATATGTAGCGTTTGACCACAGGTCGGAAAACGAACCGGGGTCACGACAAGAAATGATTGCCTCCGTTAGTGGGACGAGGAGCTGCGCGATGAACGTTGTTTTGATCGGTACGGACATAGCATACGAGTTAAGTACTGTATGCAGTTTTACATTTCACATAACAATACACCGGTGGCATGGCTCGCACCACTTCAACATTTTGATTGTAGAAAATGTCCCCAAAGCCTCCTGTTTAGTAAAGTCTCTCTCGCTCTCAAGTTTGAAAAATAATGTGGGGGATGTGTGAAAAGGCTTTTCGTAACCAGATTGCCTTCACCGAGCAAATATTTGCAGGGGCTGTAATTTGTCCGATCCCCCTGTGTTTAAGACCACTGAAATAGCAGAAATGCAAGAGCGGTCATTAAACTGTCATGCTTGTTATGAGCAACGCACACTAATGCATGCGCCACACAAGACACATGCACCACAGCACGGCACACATACATATGTCTTTGCTTCACCAACGCACAATCAAATGTGTTCCATTTTTCATTTCTCTGTATTCCCTGCCACGCAGCCATCTTTCAATTACCAAAAATGCCGTACTTTGATGAAAATAATAACTGTTTACCCGGTTGCACTGCCTCCATTCCCTCTCCAAGCAATCGGAGAGAAGAATGCCGGTCTACTTTCGGGGTGGCTTTGATCACCATCACCTCAATATACTTTCCAGATCAAACCTCCCAAATGAAGCCGCACATGCTCACATCACTAGCTGTGACCCCCCCCCCCGTCGCGTTCCCGTTGTCCTGGGGAAACTACGCTTATGCACAAAAGACACAGAGTAGAAGGCAGACATCCTATAATTATCATGCTCACTGTAACAACAAAAGGGTCATGTTGGAGCACGGTTGCCATAGCGCTGTTTACTGCTGAGCCGGGGCCGTACCCTAGAGAGCAACAGCCCTGTGTTGTCGCACAAAGCCACCACTTTTCTCTCCATGCCTGGTGTGTTATCACTTGGACGCGACTTGTCGCCTTGCTCCAATCGGCACAATTCAAGAACAGCGGGGCTCCGATGTAAACGTGTTGAACGTTAAAACCACCACCGACCTGCTCAGAGGTAAAGTGTGAGGATCTTAAGGGCGTTGGCGCCAGCAAACAGAGCTCTTTCCTCGCTACCTAACACCCCTCGTTTTCCATCCATTCAAAGCCAGCGCGAGGACAAAAAGGAGTCGTGGCGTCGGTGTGTTTGTTTGGCGATGCCCCAGGGTGTTGGCGGGATAATGATTAAATATGATGTGTTTTCTTTTGTTCCATCAAAGGTTGAATAATATATTTCAGACCTGAAAGTGCAGCAACCGTATCGTTGTCAACAAGCCCAAACAAAGGCTATTAGCTGATAACTGCTGTAGCAGCCTCTAAAGCAGCATCCGTATCAGCAAAACGGTCCATAACGGTCCATTCTTGTGAAGCCCTGGTAGAAGCCAAAATATGGATTGTTTCCACTGCTTGTTGCAAAAACCTCAAACAATGCTAGTGCCCATAACGCCAAATGTACAGCTTCATAACGGCCATGTCTTCCCCAATGGGTTCCGCCATGGATGCTACGTCCATACGTCTATTGTCCTAACTCACTGTGCCCAACCAGCTCAAACAACAACAGCCATATAACACAGCTATGGGCAAGGTCTCATAACCATCTAGCCATATTCAGAGCCTCTGAGTATGAACTTCTTAAATGCACCTACGGTAATTATATGCCTGTTAATTTACAGGGGGCAAATGATTTTTCCACTTAAATAACCTTCAAAGAAGCCAGAATTCAAATGAGATACTTGAGTATAATCAGATGAATGCAATGGGAAATCAAGGCCCCTGCTGCGATTACAGAGGAGGACTGAATCTTCTTAATATCAAACAGTCGATTCCATTTTGAGACAGATGGAATGGTTTTACTCTGTGTAGTACTTCAAAAGAAGTACCGGTATGTCTTTCTGACGCTGGCCTTTACTGTTTGACTCTTTTGAAAGGGGAGTTTGTTGTGGTGGTGTTTCTGTAAGGACTGTAAGGTTTTTTATACCCCAGAGAGGAGGAGAAAGCCTTCTTGGATCTGAGTAACAGCAAGATTTCTGTCACCCTGAGGCCAAACTGAGGTTACATCTGCCAGCTCATCATTGCATTGGCATTATAAAAAGGATTGGTTTGGTGGTTTCTCCTTCTACCGGGGGCTGTGCGATACATTTGGGATAGTTGGCCTACGCTTAGCCCCAGGGGGCTGGGATACACATTAAAAAATAGAAATGTGTGCACTAAACTGAACTAAATCGAATCTCAACCGTTGCTCCACTATTTATATCAATAGCCACATATTATGTGTGATATACGGACAGCCAGAGGAGTATCTCCAACAAACAGCATTCTTCTTTTGGTCGTTTTCATACTTTTTTCCTTGACAAAGTTCTGTCTCGCAAACCCCTTCTGACCCTGATTCTAAAACAACTCCGGCCCCTTGTAGGAGTCTTAGAGACGACGGTGAAATCCCACGAGGTTGGACAGTGGTTGGCCGACATCTGCTCGCCTGCTCTGCGTCCCAAAGCACATTCTGGGTGCAGACCAAAAGCAGCAGGGGGGTTCTGGGGGTGAAGGGACCGGACCGGAGAGGGGATGGAATGGAACACGGCTGGCATTATGCCGTGCTCAGTCGACCAGGACTATGTGTCCACGAGAAACGACGCAGCAAGCTTTTAAACACTGGAACTTTTAGAGCACCAAACCTTGGGTTTTTGGTGTCCGTTCAAAACACTGGCGTGCCAAACACACTCCTGCCTGGAAAATGTGTACAAGTAATCCATTCTCCTAATCCGAGGTGGGCGTTCAAAAGGGTATCTCGCTGTGCCAAACCAGAATGCACCACACTCCTCTGGGTGTGAGCTCTGATAGCGCCGCCGCTGAATCACGGTCTGTTTTGAGAGCAAGGAGGTATGGGGTGGAAGAACAATCTTGACGAAATCCAGGAATAGGTACGGATAAGGCAGGATAAGGCAGGTGATTCGAACTAAGGGTGGCTTTCACACACATGGGAGGGGGTGGGGGGGGGGGGGGGTACTCAGACACCCCTCATACTTGTAGCAGCTCTCAAAGTACTACACTGACACTAGACTCAAGATCCAGAAGTGTATGGGTTTCTGTGTGATGGTTAGTATGAACATGTTATAAAAGTGAAAGGAAGCATGTAATGCCGTGTGAGTGAGGAGTCCTTCAAGACCTTTCCAAAGATCAACAAGGGAAGTGTGACTGGCCATACCAGGGGTATAGACATCTGTCAAGACAAGCCTGCACTTAGCTCCCCAAGGGACTCAACAAAGATTAAAACATGCATGAATTTAAGTTAACTTTTATGGGTCACTTCATATTGGATTGAGGTCTTCCATACATGTTGAACATAAAACTATTTTTTCTGCACTGCATTAGCAAAAGTTCCATTATAATAATCAATTTCAGGGTTTGCTGCATAATATATTTGGTAAGCATTTATGAATCTCCTCATCAATTAAAGATTAACAGCATTATTAATGACAATAATAATGAACGATCATTAATGCTAAACGTCTGACCCGGATTTCTCTTTATTTATCCTAACCACTCACATAATTTCAAACTTGGCTGAATAACCACACACAATTAAGTCATTCATTGCAAGTTAAATTCTGTGTACTCACCTTGAAAACAGCTTAGGGGCGTAACACTAACACCAACACAATCTTTCTGCTGCTAAATTAGACACTGTTGTATATTAAGGCCCTATTTAAAGCTTTCAGACTAGTTTCTCCTTTGCATTGCCTTGAGTGAATTTGACATTTTGGCCCATTATTCTTCATTAATATGATAAGCAGTGGCAGCATTGGCCACCCGTAGTATGCAGTGACGTTAATGTAGGTGCATGACTCACTGTGATTTCCCATTCGAACACAGGCTATTACTGTAATGACTTATATTAGGGATTATAGTGGGCCATTATTTCTTGCATTATTCCCGTGAACACCATCAATATAGAGCTTTCTGGAAGCTGGAACGGGTGTGCATGTGTGTGCGTGTGTGTGTGTGTGTTGAGCATACCCACTAGGCTTGTATTTTGCTCTGTGGTAGCTGGAATTAAGACAGAAGGGCCCGTTCTTCCACTGGCACAAGTGGCTTTCATCTTAGCTCAAGCCATGCTTGTATATTGCTTGAGGCCCTAATCACTAAGGATTCCCTTTTTTGACAACATGCGTCCACCTCAAAGCAGCACCAGCACACACACAGAGAAAACATTGTTTCACAATCTAGACGGAGATTGTAATTGCTTCCCTCTGAGATTGTTCACATTATCATTGAAATGAGGCTTGAGCATTCCCTTTTAGGTAATGCACCGAAATGATCATTCAAGCGTTCAAGAATTCAGCTTTGTGTCCCTGAACACTTTGTACCTTCAATTGTCATCGCGCCATTCCAAAACGCCCAAGATGGAATAGTACAGTATATCCCTTCAAATCAATTATATAAGAGCAGTTTTCAGAGCAATTTTATAAACACAGACAATTCTAAGCCAAGCAGTATCTTGGTCGTTTTTACTCTCCTGTAAATATAATATAAGCAACTTTCAAAAATGCATACGTTCGCAGCAAACAAACACATATTCATGAAAAAAACAGCAAGAATAAACAAAACAAAAACACTAAACTAATTCCCATCCTGGACTTGGAAAAAAAATAAAAAAGCAACCCAAAACCTCCACAAATATCAGTTCCACGTCATCACTTCTGGTGGAGATACCAGTGCTCTTAAACCCTTGCTAAGATGAGGCCCGGTTATCTGAACCAAAACGCGGTCTGTCCCTCCCCTGCTATCAGGCTGAGGCCTAAGCTGCACAGGCTCTGAGGCACCTCTGGTCCAGGAAGCAGCAGCCAGTATCAGACGGTGATGATGTTACACTTAAAAAGGCTAGCGCTCACCCCAACCACCATCCCACCCTCCAGCCACAACCGTCTGGAGAAGGACCAGCCGTCGGCACGGCCAAGGGACGATGTGCTCATGTCTGGTCTGTGGAACAAACTCCACCACCCACTGCCACCAGTTATTTCATTATTTATTTTTAGTTATTCATATTTCATCAGTGCAGGCGAAACAGAGGAGAAGGCAAGGCGCTTTCGAGGATGAGATCCAACGCCAGCAGGGACACAGAGACGGTACAGCAGTAGAAATCCTGGATCAGGAGATATATTGTACAATTTTCTTTCACAAAAGTGACAATATTTAAATATATAGGATCCCTGTGTATGGTCATTTAAGGATCCAATGTAATCCCAATAGGGAGGCTGTATTTATATGGTCATTGCTCCAAGGCCTGCATACTTATAATCTATACATTCACATGGAGGGAAGGAGGTCCAAGACAGCACACCGCAATGTATTTGAATCCCACATAATCCCACGTATTTGAGTTCCACATATTCTCTTTGGGCTCGATATTATCCTGCCAGCGTTGTTCATCAATGTAACGCAAGTGTTGAACCTGCATTCTGGACAAGTAGTGCCAACTTGTGCCAACGATGACGCAAAACCGTGAGTACCGTTAAAGATTAAGCCGGGCTTCAAAAATAGATGGCGACATTTGGTCGGTGTGTGTGTCCCCTTATTACCACCGACACGTTACACTGATGAATGAAGCTGAGCGCTGACGCAGGTCAATGACAGGTTAAACACAGCTCAAAATGATGGGTGCGTGTGTGTGTGTGGGTGTGTGTTTGTGTGTGTGTGTGTAGGGAGGGTGTGCGAGATTAGGCACATCATATCACATCACAGTGCCGTAGAGCCTTTATCAGCCAATGGCTTTGCAGGTGCAAGGATAGGACAGACAGGCAACACCACTTCAAAATAAGGGACATCTCGAAAGGGACATTCTATATTGCTTTTGTAATTGTAGTCAAGGGACTGAAAGATTTTAGAGAATGAAAAATCGAAAGAGATGTATGGCTTGTCCGTCGTGACGCATATCGCAGTGACCGCCACCATTTTGGGAGCAGAGGAGCTTTGGAATTATCGTTATTACTTTGGCGGCAATGTTTTTTGTGTCATGTTTGGTAATTTGTCGTGAAATGATTTGTCACTTTAGGGTGATATTGTTCTGCTTGAAACTGTCACTGTTTTTCTCATGAGACACACAACAATGTTTTAATTGACAAAGTCCTCTAAATATGGCGAACAAAACATCCAATGATGCATTCGCATAAACAAGCCCGATACAAATAAAGTTGACTGTTTTTGTCAATATTTACCCAGCCTTTGATTTCTGAATCATTTACCATCGAGGATTTGATGGGAGTGAATGCTGCATTCATTTGGAATTTAAACACTTAATGTGGGTCGATATCACTAAAGCCTCAAAGCGTTTCCTCAATCAATGTTTTATTCTTACCTTCTTCTATTCAAGACACACACACACCTCATGAAAGCATTCGTTTCATTGACATTCATAAGAGCCTGAGGATAAAAGTCTAGATTTTCAGCAGCTGTTTTTTTACTTATTTTTCTGTCGTTATTCCTCTACCTTCAGATTTTTCAGTAGCTGCACAAATGGGAAAATGCATTTATCTCTAAAGCACAATAACAACCGCAGACACCCTCCAACCCCCGATGGCCACGAATCCCAGCGAAGGGAGAGATACTCCACGCAACCTTCCACATTACTGGAAGTGGAGTCGGCCAGAGTACCTAAAACATGCAGGCCGGCGCATCGGTTAAATGAAAAGGGTTTAAGCAGGCGAACTAGAGTCGGGCAGAGTGCAGGAGAACCAGTTGGGATTCGTGTTTTGGATCAATGCCTCTGAGCAGTATAGGAAACAGAAGCCACTAACGATACGCAGAGGATCAGGTCAGGATACGTTCAGCCCCATTGAAGCCAGATGCGGGCATTACCCTTGATGACTTAGCAGAGGCACAGAACGCCCACTGGCTCTGTGTCACTGGTGTCTGATGGTTACAGCATCCGCGATCCCCTAAGCTGCTGAATGGCAACCATTTGGGGAATAATCAATGTAGGCTATGCTGTACAATTAAAAAAGGATTGAAGAATATTTGGTATGCTTTTTCCATCGCTCGCGATGCTGCAGCACTGCTCCTATCCACTAATCTGTTTGATCTTCACTGCGCGGAGAGAAAAAAAAGATAACTGGGCCTGGTGAATCTTGATCACCACGGTTACGGATCGACCCAACTATCTCAGATATGTTACGAGGGAAAAACAGTGCACCACACAAAGCAAGAGGAGAGGGGGGATCGAGAGGATAACAGGAAGTGAGGGAGACACCAGGAAGAGAGGAAACCGTGTCGGAGTGACAGATGGAGATTGCCGGAGAGATGTAGAGAAAGGGAGAGAGAGAGAGAGAGGGAGAGAGAGAGAGAGAGAGAGAGAGGGAGAGAGAGAGAGAGAGAGAGAGAGAGAGAGAGAGAGAGAGAGAGAGAGAGAGAGAGAGAGAGAGAGAGAGAGAGAGAGAGAGAGAGAGAGAGCGAGAGAGAGAGTGTGAGGGTGAGGGAGATGAGAGACAGAGGGAGGGAGAGTGAGACAAAGAGAGAGGATGGATGAGATATGGACTGGAAGAGAGAGAGACACACACACACACACAGAGAGGGGGAGAAGTGAGTTTGACAAAGAAAGAGACAGGCATGCGGGGAGGGAGGCTGTATGACAATTAGACGCAGCAGTAGGTAGTGCGTTCCTCACACTTCCAGCAGATTGTCATTTGTTCAGCGAGGTCTAATCGAGTACGGGGGCCTGGCATCAAAGGCACAGGCTCCTCACCTCATCCAGAACCCTCCGGCTGCTGATCAGCGAGTAGCCACGGAACAGCCGGCTCCGGCCAGTCTTTCTGTCCTTCTCTCTCATCGGTCTGCACCTCTCTTCTTCCCTCTCCTCTCTCCTCTCTCCTCTCTCTCGCTCTCTCTCTGTCTGACTCGTGAAGTCGCTATGCTTTCTGTCCATATGAGCAGAGACACTGCATGCTCACAGCAAACTCACAAAGGGCGCACCCACTCACACTGAGCCAAGCCCTGAGCCTGGGAAACACCACAGAGACAAGGGGAGGGAGGGAGGGAGGGAGAGAGAGAGAGAGAGAGAGAGAGAGAGAGAGAGAGAGAGAGAGAGAGAGAGAGAGAGAGAGAGAGAGAGAGAGAGAAGAGAGAGAGAGAGAGAGAGACAACAGAGAGGAAAGTGAGGGAGGGAGAGACAGAGGATTGGAGAGTGAACAAAGTCGAGGGAAAGGATGAGATTGACGGACGAGAGATGGAGAGTGACACAAAGCGAGAGGAAAGGCTGGGAGATGGACTGAACGAGAGAGAGAGAGAGAGAGAAGAGAGATGAGAGAGAGAGGAGAGAGAGAGAGAGAGAGAGAGAGAGAGAGAGAGAAAGAGAAAGAGAAAGAGAAAGAAAGAGAAAGAGAAAGAGAAAGAGAAAGAGAGAGAGAGAGAGAGACAAAGAGATTGACATACACAGAGAGAGGGAGACAAAATAAGCATGGCCTTTCCTTCACCCAGGAGCCCGGAAAACAAGACTGTGGTGTCTGTGTGTGTGTGGACCACGCTGAGCGACTACATGTTGTTCCTGTTTGTCTGCAACTTGAGCTGAATGTGATTATGCTCTGCAAGCGGCCATTTCTTTTGGACAGCTCGGA
>NC_079420.1:6215967-6230967 GCF_026213295.1 Gadus chalcogrammus
TATATTGGCTGTATCGTCCAGGGTACGTGCACGTTTATGCTGCCCATCATGTGTTATGTTACCATGTTAACTCAGAGCGTGTTTGGCCACAATCTTGACCAGGTTGAAACAACTAATCCTAAAGGATTAGTTATGGTTCAACGTCGACGCAACACAAGGGGGTTTACGGACCCCTTACGTCCTTGCGGACCCTCCTTGCGTCCACCACAAGGGCCTGACGTGCGCCTCTCAAAAATGTCAACCTTGCGTCGAGGCGACGCAGCAGCAAGGGCTGTGATTGGTCCACTATCTAAAGCCCGACGCAGAACCAAAACATGTTTACGAATGCGTCGACATGAAGCGTCGATGTGTGGTCATCGTGTCAACGTCCAACCATAACTCTACTTTAAGTGGGAAGCTGCCTCTCATTTGATAGCGATGTCTACAGAGCTGATTGAGGGTCAAATGCGTCATCGGTAAATAACAACAGACAAGGCAACACAATACCACCCACACCCTCAACCCATTCCCCTCTCTGCAGAGCAGTAAAACTAAACCAATGGTTTCTCTAATTGCACCATTGGTTTTTTCCGTCTGTCCTGTTAAATCACTACCTGACCGGGTGATTGATGTTGCTTTCCTCCCTGGAGCGCTTCCCTCCCCTGAGTCCTGCATCTCGTCTCTTCATCTCGGCCATTTCCAATCCACACCGCTCCACCTCGTGTTCTGATTCGTTGAAATGCTCAGGCCATTGCAATCGGACCGCCTGCACGTGTTCCGTACACAAAATATCAATAAAGTTTGTTCGAAACACACGCCGCAGACAGGTGGCCCCAGCTGTCCGGGGGGCCGCCCCTTGGGGGATGTAATGAAGAGTGATGAAGGGTGAGTGTGTGGCTGGGGCCCTCATGACAGGTCCTGATGGAGCACTGACCCCCCAGCGGGGAGACGGCCCTCACGGGGCCAGGCCCTGCTGGTGGCCCGGTGGCCCGGTGGCCCGGTGGCCCGGTGGCCCGGTGGCCCGGTGGCCCGGATCGCCCGGCCGCGGCCACATGGTTCTCCGCAGCGGGCCTCCTTGGGTCCGGGGCGGTAAATGCTCCAGCACACAGGGAGATGAGGAAAGAGAGGGAGGAGGGAGGGAGGGAGGGGGAGAGAGAGAGATAGATAGAGAGAGAGAGAGAGAGAGAGAGAGAGAGAGAGAGAGAGGGAGAGAGAGAGAGAGAGAGAGAGAGAGAGAGGAGAGAGAGAGAGAGAGAGAGATAGAGAGAGAGGAGGGGAGGGGGAGAGGGAGAAAGAGAGGGAGGAGGGAGGGAGGGAGGGGGGAGAGAGAGAGAGAGAGAGAGGAGAGAGAGAGAGAGATAGAGAGAGAGGAGGGGAGGGGGAGAGGGGAGAGAGAGAGAGAGGGGGGGAGGGGGAGAGAGAGAGAGAGAGGTAGGGGAGAGAGAGAGAGAGAGAGAGAAGAGAGAGGAGGGGGAGAGAGAGAGATAGAGAGAGAGAGAGAGAGAGAGAGAGAGAGAGAGAGAGAGAGAGAGAGAGAGAGAGAGAGAGAGAGAGAGAGAGAGAGAGAGAGAGAGAGAGGGAGAGGGAGAGGAGGAGAGGAGGGGAGGGGGGAGAGGGAGAGAGAGAGGAGAGAGAGAGAGAGAGAGAGAGAGAGAGAGAGAGAGGGAGGGAGAGGGAGAGGAGGGAGAGAGAGGAGGGGGAGAGGGAGAGAGAGAGAGAGGAGAGAGAGAGAGAGAGAGAGGGGAGGGAGAGCGAGAAAGAGAGGGGTAGAGAGGGGAGGTAGAGAGAGAGAGAGAGAGTGAGGAGGGGTGTGCGAGCGAGCGAGCGAGAGAGAGAGAGAGAGGGGGGGAGGGGGAGGGAGGGGGAGGGAGAGAGAAGGAGAGAGAGAGAGAGAGAGAGAGAGAGAGAGAGAGAGAGAGAGAGAGAGAGAGAGAGAGAGAGAGAGAGAGAGAGCACAAGAGAGCCGTGATGAAGGCCAGTGGCTGTCACATGGACTGTGGAGGAGGGGGCGTGGCCCTGGGGAAGCTCTTGGGGGCCACTGTGGTAGAGTAGGGAGCCGTTTGTCTGATGATCAGCCAGTTTGAAGGGTGCTGGGGAGCGATTGGGCGTCCCTTGTCTGAGGCTCCGCGTGCCCTTTAAGCGTCTCCCCAGTCGGACCCTCTGACTTCACAGACTGCACAGACTCCTTGGGTTTTTATCTTTGCCCATGTGGGTGTGTGACCACGCACATGAATCATGAAACGTATGGGCATTGTACTATGATGGTCCTGGAAGCATATCTCTCTCTCGTACGTCTCTCGTATCATCATAATCAACCGCGGGCTCAGCCAGAGATTCACACACCTGTTTCTTAGGATATGAGTAATTTCCTAAGCTAATATCAATATGAACTACATCATTAGGCAAACATCAAATCAATATTAGCAATCCCAACACAGAATCTAAGCATCAATTTTCCCAGAAGAAAAAGACCATAAGTATTTAGTATATACTATACTATAGTGTGCTTGGGGAGTGTGGCGTCCACTTCCCCTCACAAGTCATATATAAACAAACAGATGGAAGATAGTTGGAAATCCGTTAACAAGGTCATGATGAATAATGCAGCACCTTGAAGCGCAAGGGATTCTTCACTCGGGAGCTCGGGACAACGGCTTTGATCAACTCAATGACATTTGCAAAGATCCTGGATCCCAATCCCAAGTATTGAGTGTGAAGGGTTTATACTGCGCCCACGTGAATCATGGACTGACCTGACTTACCCCCTTCCTCCTCCTTCTCAATCTCCTCCTTCTTCATCTCCTCCTCCACCTCTTCCCACCTTGTAGGCCTCATTCATAATACAGAAGGCTGCATGGAAACAAACATACATGTTTTCACAAACATAACACTCCGTACTCTTCGCAGGGAGAGGAAAAAAGCCAAAGCACATTGTGTTCCCGCACCCGTTTCTGTTTGTCGGAGACGCTTGGCCCTGCATCCGAGCCGTTCGCATCGCACAAGGATTTCCTCTGAGTTTGGCATTCTTTTCCTCCCTCCCTCTCCCTCTCTTTCTCTCCCCCTCTCTCACTTTGAATCCTTTTAGCCGGGCCCATGAAGGTAATGAATAACCTCACTCTGTGTATTATTGAAACCGACGGGGTATTCAATACAGATGTGACATTCAATAATAAAAATTCAGAGACAGATTACAGCTTCGCTGTCATCATTGTTATCGTGAAAACTTATTTTTCTCTCTTGGAAAACGTCCATTCCAAGGATTCAACTTGGTGGTGTGATCCAATTCCTTTTTATATAAAAGTAAATTCTGAAAGTCCATAAAAGCTCTGATCCTCGGTTGGAGTGACCCAGGCTTTGAATCCCACACCTGTGAGCAGCCCGCGGGTATAGGAAACAGAGTGGATCTTTCTGTTCGTGAATACTCTCAATGGCTCCGGTACCGCAGGTCAGAAGGACTCAAACCATCCGCCCGTGTTCTCCGGAACACCTCTTCCAGCATGGCTACCGGTGTCGCCCTCCCCCCCTTCAGACGGTCCACCTTCAATCACTGGTCAGCTGGTCACCTCAAGCAATCCTACAAGTTTTTTCGATTTTGCTATGAATACACGCTAAAATTGGATAGAAGCGTACACCGCCACTTAAAAGGAATGTTTAGGAGGAGTACGAAGGCTGCGGTGTAGGTCTAATCGCTGCAGGTTGTTACTGAGAGCACCTATATCGACTGAAGTGTTGGCGCACGGTCGGGTACCAAACCCACCCAGCCGGGCACACCATCACACCCCCGCCCCCGTAACCCCATCAGAGGCAGGCCCCTCGATGCTCCCGGTGGGTCCCTCTTCATACATGGGAAGCGGATCCTCATAATTGCCTCCAAGACATCATTTCTTGTTAGGAAGCCGTAAAAGCCCCATCTTGAACGCAACGGGGTGTCACTCAACATCAGCAATTACAAGCTCCAATCATAACCTCCTCAGCCATCTGAAAATGATTAGGATAAGCATTGCTGCTCCCCTGCCCGACCACAGCAGAACCCCCGGACACCCGCCGCTGCCCCCCCCCCCCCCCCCCCCCCCCCCCCCAGCCCAAAAACAAACACACACTCTGTGAAACAACAATATGAGACGCAGAACCGGCACTCGTCTTTATGACCTTCTTGAGATCCGGAGTCAAGTAGCGGCGTTCTTGGGATTCTTATTCTTGTAAAGAACGTTATTCAGTGGGAGAGTCTAGGGACGAGAGGAATGCTGAATACTGTTGGATACTGTGGATACTGTTTGCAGGTAGAATGGTGAAATGGCCTTTTTTAAGGACACTCACGTCATCAAATTTGTAATGAGACTTGTTTTTTCTCTTGTTGAGTATAGATTGTGGGAACCGAGTACTTTCGACTCGAGTGGGTACTTGGAATCCAAAGTGAAGGAGTGCCATATTGGTTGTTTAATGCCTGTTAGGCCTAAGGCCTGTTTTAGCTGTAAAAAAAATGTACAGAACGAATGCTGTTTTCATTTTGTAGTTTGCTGGGAATCAGCAGTTTGTCTGATCTATAACATCCTCTATCCAGAGTTGTGGTGGCAGACTACAATAACTTCTCTCAAATCCCCTTATTGTGGAGATTCTGATTTCCCCCCTCCCTAGTCCAAGCACCCTGTTATTAAGCCTGAGGTCAGAACTGTCTACACACTTTCCCCATTAGATCATCCATTAAGAGTAATATGTCACATCCAATTTGTGAACGGAGCATCAAAATAAATACTTAAAGAGACCTCAGATTGTCCCCTGTCAACTACGCTTTGTAGGCCGATGAAACAAGTTGTTATTCAAAATAAAATGTTCCTATTTAAAAGCTGTAATCCTCCCGCAAGCTAAATGGCCAAGCTCCATAGGTAAAGTGGAATGCTACTCAATAACATTCAATGGTTATGCATCTTCTTAAATCATGCAGACATTTCATCATGTAAAAGTAACTCGGCACTCAAATTGTAAAATGTGCCACAAGGGGAAAGCACAGGGCTGTCTTGTTCTCCTTTCGTGCGCGGGGAGAAAAGCAGAGAGGCCATGTTGCAACAAAGGACAGATCTAGAAAATATTAACCAGGGCGGTCGTTTGAACCTCACTGCCATTCATCCTCGCCCGAGTGTAAACAAAGTCCAGACTACACTGCAACCTGTCATTTGAATACTATAGAAGATCACTGGGCGCCAAGCTGTCAATCAAACAGACAGGACACAGCAATGCTGGGTGTTTAACTGTTTTCTGAAGGTTGTTTTTGTCCAGGCATTGAAAAATACACTTTGTTCCCATCTGCAAAAGGGATGAATAGGAGAGAGATAACTTTGCTCGAGAAAATTATAAATGGAAACAAACAACATTGCTGAAGGGCATGGGCACTTTCACACTCGAGACAACCACATTAATACCATCCACTTTTTCTCTTTGTATGTGACTAAATGGCTGTGTGTTGATTGCAACAGTTTATCCCGGGATAATAATATTAATGAATATATAATTGCATTTCCTATGATTTAAATGAATAGCTTTTCCTTGCAAGAGCAACTGTGTCTTACTTTCTGTTTAAAGTCGTCACTGTTGACTTGGCCCAGAATACCTAACAGAGGGGGAAGAAAAGGAGTGTTTCTCTTTGCTGCAATCAATTCCACTCCAGAGCCACTGGCTAATATAGATCCTCTTCGTCTTCGTCCTCTTCCTCTTATTCTTCAGCGAACCCCCAGAGCAAAGAGGAGAGAAATCAAGATGGATATCCAAGTAGGTGTGGTTGCTCAAGTCAACATTTTGACTTGGTTATTTCATATTTTCTTGAAAAAAATTATTGTTAAAATAATACATATAAAAGGTAGGAACTTCACCGAAGTAATTGTTACGATAGCTGCTGGATAGACTCTTTTTTTTTTTGCTGTGAATTGTGTAAACCAAACCAAAGCTTTGAACCAACAACTCAAAGCAGTTTTTTGTCAGCAAAGCATGACAGTTAGAGAACAGGGATGAGCGATAGCCAAAGAGAATGCGAGAGGATGACTGCGCAACAAAGGCTTCCCAGAAGACCCACACAGCTCTGGCTGTAATACATTTATAGGCATATAAGGGTTTTCTATCAATGATGAATGAATCTCGATTCGATTTTTGGCTTGGATGAGTGTGAACACATCTTAAATGTCAAGCTGATCCTCCTAGTTTGCAGAGACACATGACAGTTAACTGTTGAAGACTCTTCAACAGGGGTTTCCACTAATGAAACATGACCGATTTTGTACTCCTTTGTGTAGACCTACTACGTGTAGCTACACATGTTATCTTTAAATAGTAGCTTTCAGGTGTCCTTTCGTGTTAAAAACCTAGTGATTGATTACTACCACGTTGGCAAAAAATCCGTAACATATGGAACGCTGCGTGCAACTGTTCCTCTGAGGTCCATATGAGAACCAGAAACAAACACTCAATTCGCTCCCGACGTTCATTTCCCTGCGTTTCCAAGACAACGAGCCCAGACCTGCTTCTTAAAGGGCCAATCCTAAAGTTCATGCATCATTGTGTTCTCTTAAGCCCAACTTTATCCGAAGAGGAAATTGCCCAGAGTGTACCAGTTTAATAGAAGCACCTTGTGTCATTTGGGACTAATTCCCACAGGAATAGGTTTCAGATAATACAATGGCAAAGTGAGAACCATCAAAGGAAATGTATGATTCATGACCAATTCTCTCTGGAAAATAGGTTTCAGAGGTGATCATGTCTATTCAGGCAATGTCAAGATAAAAAGCCTGCATCCGACAAAAAGTGAGATGAAGAAATATATTTTAAGCCACCTAACTAGCTGTAGGCTACAGTGTACTAGAATGAAGATGCCTCAAACCATATGAAAAGTAGTCCTTTGCAGGCTGGATTTTATCTCATGTTCTTTTTATCGGCATCATCAAAATGGAGGACATCACTGCTAGACATCTTCCCTGGATGTACCTAAAAGAAAAGAGGGTTTTATTGTTAAATGTGATGAGTTCTCCCCATCTGTCTGTTGTTCTGCTGTCCGGAAAAGTCAGCCAGAAGGCAGAAGCGGCAGTTATTCTCAGCTAATGTGGTTCACCTTGGAAACCTGCGAGAATATTTCAGATCTTGTTTGTTAGTTGTTCAGGGTTCCGCTAACTAGCCAGTCTTACTTTTAGCCGGTCTTTCCACACTGAAACACTGTACACTGTACACTGTACACTGCACACACACACACACACACACACACACACACACACACACACACACACACACACACACACACACACACACACACACACACACACACACACACACACACACATTGCCTCATTAAAGTCAACCTTCCCTGTGTTTTATTCGTCAGTTTAAAAAAGGAAAAACACATAACGTTTCACTTTAATCTTCTGTTCCTGCTGCCCTCATTTGTTACTTTCATGCGCCTGTTTTGTGACAATCACAAACTGTTCTTGGCAGGTGCACAGAAGACGTTTAATAGAAACATTACAATGGAAATCTTCCGGGCCAAAGTAAGGGGCTCTTGTGATGAGTCAAACGTAACACACCTGGACATCTGGCCCGTGGTTCCCCTGGTGATTCACAGCCCGCCGACCCAATGTGCCGCTTGAACGGAGCCATAGATCTTCCTCTTGAAGATATGACCTTCTAAATCTGCTGCTGATCGGAGCATGGCACACTGCACCCACCACAAATAGGAAACCCAACAGACGATGTATCAGCCTGTGTCCAACTGACATTAGTCATTCCGGCATGCACTTTGACTAGATATATAAGTTGCTTGCCCAATAAGTGATTGGCTGAAAAGGTGATCACTGGTGTCAGGCCAAAAAATATTGTAAAGGCTTTTCTATGAAAATGTCAAAATGACATATTTTTATGTATATAATGTCATGTCATGCTACTTTTAAATTAGAATGTTGCATTAGGAGATAATGGTTGTTAAGTGTCCCTTTATAACAAATAAAGCAAAGCTGAAAATGTATTGCTATTTTTAATCACATGCATCTTACACGTAAAAGTACTCTTATCAATCATTTTGGGTTGAGTTATAATCAATAAAATAGATTTGAACGATTTGATTATTGATTGTTGGGTATAGTTACTTTTAAATAGTCTATTTATGTATTTTTGTGTGTACATGCCTTTATAGACTGGAGAGTGGAGCGGGCCGGGTAGGAGGGTCGTAACAGAGAGGGACTGAGCTGTAGCACGGGACCGCAGGTGGGAACCCAACCTGCGACGAGTCGTACCGCCCCTGTGGTCAGCGAGAGCGTGGAGATGGTGACGTCTCTCCGGGAGGTGAAGTGGTTCTGCAGACCGGCTATCGATTACGTGCCCGATGACAGGCCTCGTCATGTTGTTGTTGTTGTTGTGTTTATCGACAATAGTAACAGCGATTCAGCGTGATTATGATTAGTGGTTAGGCAGCCTCTCCGCCCCATGGGGGACACACAATTATACCGACCGGATGGGGGGCTGCGGGTCTGTGTGTTTCTGCATGTGTGGTTTTGTTTCTGTGTGTGTGTTTCTGCATGTGTGTTTGTTTCTGCATGTGTGTGTTTAAGCATGTGTGTGTGGTTTAGGCATGTGTGTTTGTGTGTGTGTGTGTGTGTGTGTGTGTGCGTTTCTGCATGTGTGTGTTTAAGCATGTGTGTGTGGTTTAGGCATGTGTGTTTGTGTGTGTGTGTGTGTGTTTCTGCATGTGTGTGTTGAAGCATGTGTGTGTGTTTAGGCATGTGTGTGTGTGTGTGTGTGTGTGTGTGTGTGTGTGTGTGTGTGTGCGTTTTTTCATGTGTGTGTTTAAGCATGTGTGTATGTGTGTGTGCGTGTCCGTGTGCGTGTCGTGTGTGGAGTCCTCTGGGGATATTGACAGGTGAGGAAGGGGGACCCATCAGCGGAGCTAGAGACTGATGAGCTGACCTTTGATCTCTGCGGTGTGTGTATCAGGACATGATAGGTCAGGCTCTCCATCTGCGCCTCCGTCTGATCTATATTCTCCGCTGAGGGCAGTGTATTGATACCTCTTCACCTCGGCTGGGATATCATCCGTCAGAACGATAACGTGGTTAACAGAGTGCCTGACGTTTAAACCGATGGCATAGGCTACTAAACGTTAAAGGGATTTTTGATGATCCGTTATATGTGCTCACTTAGTTGAATCGAGCACAGCTGGGTTTCTAACAGACAGCCCTGGCGTTCCTGAAATAGACAAGCCAAAACCTGGGACCGCCATACCAACTGATAAACGAAAATAGCTTCCAGTAGGAAGCTGTAAACATTTTTTGTAGGTTTATTTAAGAGATTCCCAAAATACTTGACAACTTAACAAATTACTAACTGGGCTCGGTTCCCTCGAGGATTAATAACAATAACAGAGAGAAATGCAGTCCAACCGGGACTGCATTTCTGAAGCGATACGTTTTCGCTGCCCTGTTGATTAGTCGGTCGCACATTCATCAATACAAACAGATACTAAAGGTAATGATACAACTTTGCCCAAGGTTGTATGCAATGTCTTCCCCGGTTATGGACAGCCCAATTAGTGTCATCAACCATTTAACCATCGTCTCATGGTACTTATTTTAATGGAGCAACAGCAGCAGCTGGTAAGACACAGGATGAGTCTCACAAACTGTATTGCTCATTCGATTACCGTCCTCACACGGCCTCAGGCTCCTCCCCACTCAACTTAGATTTGTCGTCCCTTGCGTCGGGCGTTACACTCACTCACATTCACGCACACACACACACACACACAAAAACACAACGCAGGCATGATAGCACAAACACTGCAAGCACACGCACGCATCATCCACAATCATTCACAAGACAACATTTTTGGTGAGAAAAGATAAAACATCATGAATCAAAATCAGTGGCATATGCAAGCCAAGGCCATTATAGCCCGAGGTAATATATAGAGGGTAAGCCTACATTAAGGATGTTTTACAATTCCTGTATGGTGTGGGTTGGATTGCGGGGACTTAGTGACCAAAGTGTTACTTCTTGAGAGCTTGAAATAAACACTATGGCGCATATAGGCTACAGACCAAAAGCTCTATGTAGGTGTTGGTAATCATTAGGAGTTGAGAACGCACTTCTGGAGTGACGGACTGGCGGTTATGTGTAAAAATAAAGCAGTAGTAATAAAAGTAATAGAACTATGAACCATAGGAATTACACAATCATTCAGTCATTTAGCAGACTTTTTTTATCAAAGCGATTTCCACATAAGGCTTAGAACAAGGGAGCAATCAAAAGGGTAAGAAGCTATGAAATAATTAAAACTAACTAGACTGACGTCAGACTCTACAATAAAATAGAAACATGTTAATTATTATGAAGCCAAATAAAAAGGAACGACCCACCATCATATAAAATGAAATGAACCCCAAGCAACTGATTTCCCTCACCGTGCAAGAACTGGCAGACTCCAGACTTTGAGCCCTTCCTTGTAAGCCACGTTTAATTTGCCTTAGAAGCGACCACATGCTCCAGGAAGTAAATGGCCTGTCAGAGGTCTCATCCTCAATCATTGAGCAGCAATCTAGATTTGTCAAGAGCCTGAGACCGGCCAAGACAGAGTGGTGCGAGGCAGATTAAAAGCATAGGCTGATTGCCCACAAAGGACCAACAACAAATCATTTACTGGGATTTGTATTGAGCAGGGAACTTGATTCACAGGTTACGTCAATCCTCTCCTGCGTTAAATTAGTTTGAGCTTTTTTCCCTCAGTTTTTGTCAAAATAAAAGTAAAGGTAATAAAATATTAATATCATTTTAATTATTATTTTGATGTGAACACTAATGGTAAACAGCTCACAAAATCCCAGGGGGGTGTGGGGGTGCCTGGGGAGGAAAGGCAGAACATGCAGGTACACTGTGTACTATTTCGTAGCCGATATTTGGGATAATTGCTTTTGATGCCAAGGGAGACGAACCGATTATGTTTTTCATTTTTTTGTGGTCCCCAAGTATGCAGCATGCTATTAAGCATGACATGATCAAAGGAAACACTGATACATGTAATTAAGAAGCAGTTTTTGATTAGAAAGGTAAACACATACTTATTAAGAAGCAGGTAGTGGTTGGAAAGTGAAACACAGACACTTGTGACACTAAGGAACATTAAAGTGGCAATCACAAAGATGCATGTCACATTCTCTTTGGAGGAACCTTTTGGAAAAAACAGCACGTGGTCACACACACCAGTTGAAGAGCGAGTCTGTTGGTGTAGCTTCTGCTATGCGATGGCAAATGCGCTACTCACTAGGCCGCTTGTGATTTGAATGTTTGATTGGAAAAACGCAACCGACACCCAGTTCGTAACATTTAGAATTACTCAAAAGAAAGGTCTTTCCTCTGTTGGCCATACGGCTGAATCCCCTGTTACCTCATTCGGTGATATAGGACTCTGTGATCCTTGACTTAACTGAATTTATTTAAATGTAACTCTTTGGAGAACACAACATGAAGGTGCGGGTTAGGCCTTTTGCTCCTCATGTAGGCTGTGGACCGGCTGAGAGTTCAACAGGCTAATTGCACTAACCCACTCTTCATTTAGAGTAAAAACAAATCCACTCTCATATAAGCCACAGAGAAAGTGTCCCCACGCGATAGAATCTGCCCTTCTTAATAATACAGTAAAACAGAGCCACCCTCGGTAGAAGGAACACAACCCTGCATTTAGCAGCACTCACAAAGCTCAGAGAGATCAGGCTTCAATGCGTAGGCGAACACACCGGCGTTGAACTACATGGCATCTCCTAGACTTTCTGACCGCTACGTGTGTCTACTCGGCTCGAAGCGATAATGTGATGGTGCTTAGGTCCGGCACATGGACACATTTCACCGGATTCAGGATAAGCCTTGGTGGAAAAATGTAACTGCTCACTGTGATCTCTCTCCCCCTGTGTTTTTATGATCTCCGTGGTAACCGTTGCCCCTCCTTACCTGGGGAACCGTGGGAGATAAGTGTAGTGTACTAGCAGCCTGTTTGTTCAGTGTCGGTCTTCATCAACACTGACAATGTTTGCCCTGTCCTGGTCTCTCTTCGTAAACAGCGACCTTAATGGTAGTGTTTGCAGTTGCCCGCTTGCAAAGAGTGCATTATATCAATCGTTCATAGCAACAGATCAATCCGTATAACTCAGGTAGCGTGAATGAGGAACACAGGAATGAGATATAATTGATTACATAACGTTAATAAGCTCAAGAGAGGAGGGGGTGAGCATCGACAGGCCTCTATATTAACATTAAGCGTGGAAATAATTAAAACGGGAATAGATTAATCTGCCGTTGCAGCACAATACCTTATGACACGCCTAATGTGATACAGAAAAGCCCATTTACTCACAGCGACCTTAATCAACAGCTTCACCTGCAGTAACCTCTAGGCAACTAACACTAACTAACCTTAATAAGCACATTAGCCTTCACCTTAATAAGCACGTTAGCACTAACCATAATAAGCTTTTTAGCACCTGTTAGCCATAATAAGCACCTTCACTAGTACTAACCTTAATAAGCACATTAGCTCTAACCTTAATAAGCACCTAGCACTAACTTTATGAGCACTTTCACTAGCACTAACCTTAATAGCAGTAGTACTGAGTAAACTAGTTGCATTAGTAGCAGTAACTACTAGGCTACTTGCACTAGTAGCAGTTGTAGTATACTAGTTGTATTAGTAGGGGTAGTAGTAGTAGACAAGTTGTATTTGTAGCAGTAGTAGTACACTAGTTGTGATAGCAGTGGTAGACTAGTTGTAATAGTAGCAGCAGTGGTAGACTAGTTGTAATAGTAGCAGTACACTGAGGCGTGGTTGACAAACAGTAGGTGACAGCACACGCGCGTCCGCTAAACCACGTCAAGCTAGGAGTCTGTTTCCTCTGAAGCATGCAACCCATCACATGCCCCGACAGATTGACCAAGCAGAGATTCATCTGTCCGACTGGTGACGCCAGATAGGACGTGACAGACTTCTACTACATTCAGTCAACAGTAAAACACAGGCCTCATGTCCTCACTTCAACACCACGCACTACGGGATCATTTTAAGTAGCGGTGTACACCACCCCATCTAATTGCCGAACTGTTTGGATTCTTCGAGGCATAGTGAACCAGAGATTCTAAGGTCTTGTCGTCTCCGTGCAAATGAGATAACAGGTCCGTGCGTTGCCATTTATGTAAATCTGCATAAGCGTGTGCTTGTTCCGCCGCACTAAGACTAAGGTGCTGCTTTTACTTAGGATCCCACAAAACAGAAATGCAATTAGCAGTGTTTGTGTTTTAAGGGGCCTCTCTTTGATGTTTACAAAGAGAAAATGTTTAAAGAGGAACGCGAGAGGTCTGTGTGCGGTGGCACCCGAGGAACCCGGTTGCCATGGCAGGGGCTGACGCACAAGCCACGCACAAAAAACACACAAACACACACGCATGAATATGCACACTCACACACAGACAAACACACAGAGCACACTAATGCGCCGACTGGCACACAAACAATCATAAAAAGGACATTCATTTACTCACGCAAACACACACACATTTACTCACGCATAGACACTTTTGATAACTTTTGCGCGTGCACACACACACACACACACACACACACACACACACACACACACACACACACACACACACACACACACACACACACACACACACACACACACACAGCTTGGCAGTCTCTGCAAGTCAAGGTAATTTGGCGAGATCCATTTTTGTACACTGAAACTCGGGGCGCAGATGGTGGCGGGAGAGGGAAGGCATATAGCTCAGAGGTTGGCAGAGGTGTGGGGGGGGGGGGGCTGTGGGGGCTGTGGGGGAGGTGGGGGAGAGAGACTGGCTTGGGAGGGTGGTGGGGGGGGAGGCTATGTGTGGAACAGAGCCTTGGGCCCCAGAAGGGGTGGTTGGTTGTTAGCCCCAACACCTTCGACCCTCCAACACACTTCTATTATTTTGGAAGAGAACAACAGCCACAGAAGAAGGCAAGGAGGGAGTGAGTAGGCCGCTTCTGAGTGCTGCTCAAAGAAGGAAGGCTCACTTCTTTGAGCCCGGGCGTTGTGATTCGCCTTTGATTGCGCCTCATTTGTTTGATGCACCTGTCCTGCTAAGCGTTCATCAAAAGAATGAGATGGTTTGAGATATCGATTTTTCTGTTGGTGGAACAACAATGTTGACGTTTTAGAAGCACATTGTTGGTTGATGGGTTTCAAACGCATTGTGGGATCTAGGAGTGCACCATTAATAACATATTAATCAAATATTGATTTCGGTATCTGCAACTAACTAATCGTGAAAGTTAGCATTCATCTATTAGAAAATGCTGAATAAATACACAAATGGGAAATATATGTGAAAAGCCATTGCTTTATTATATTATATATGGCAATCAGGGGGATCATTCATCACAATAATAACTCTGGACATTTACAGCCCTAGACACGATCGCAGCAAGAGTCAGACTTTCTTCCAGAGGACTAATGACACAGAATTCAGGGTGAGAGGGCTGGATGGAGCAAAGATCTATTCCTGGAAATGGATGCTTCTGCTTTTTAATCATCAATTAGTCTGGAAATAACCACAGGCACAGAGCTGGTGTCCAAGATGAAGTGGCATGTGTCACACATCCACTTATCAATAATGTAGGCTAGCACACATCAATGTATGCCGTCATGATTATTTTAACCCCGAAGGTGACATTGTGACAGGACTGATGAGATACAAGGGATAGTTTGGTCAGCTGTCTCCTCTGAAGTGTAAACAAGCCAGACGTGGGGCGTATTTAGACTTCCATTTATGGACTGTTTTTCGGAGGAATGTACCATGTGTGGGGGAGCGTGGGGGGGTGTTGGGTTGAGGAAAGCTCAATGTCAATGTTTGATAAGTTATTTCTTACTTAATTTAGGTTATTTGGATCCATATTATTAATTATTAGACTTAATTGATTTAAGAGTTGATTAATTAATTAAACAGCAGGAACTGCCTGCTATTTGGAAG
>NC_079420.1:6235967-6254662 GCF_026213295.1 Gadus chalcogrammus
ACCTCTTCTATCACCACGTCAAGTGTGATGAAAGTTACCTTTACAGCCGCGAATACTTAGCAGCATACATACAACTGAGAGGGCATCTTCTCAAAAGGAACACATCTCCAGCATTCTGCTAGCGGGTCCTTTAAATAGAACATAAAACTGCTCAAGAGCGACAGTTAAAGAATGAAGCATGAAGCATTAAGATACAGTACAGTCTACAGAGGTATGGCGTATAGTGTACACAGTATAGTGTGGTACGTTGTACCAAATCATGATGGTTCTCTCAGGAGAATATGTATTCTCGTAGGCTTATCTTTACCTCCTTTATAGCCATCAGCCATGAAGGGAGAGTGGGGTGAGACATAATGAGTACATCATAGAATAATCGAGATGAATGCCTGCTCTTAATTGATCATCTGGGATCTGATTAACTGTACCGGTTATGTCAGCTGCTATGTAGGAGGGACAGGGTTTATGGTAAAGATTGCCTTATGGTGATAATTCAATTTTTATGGAGGTTAGCTTCTTCTTGATCTTCGTCGTATATTGCACGTCAGTATATCATTAATAAAAGAGAGTTTGAGATAAATGAGGCCAGATACCTCCACAAAAGCCTACATAAAAAATAAATGAAAGGAGAGCTGCCTATGCTGCATTTTGAGAGCAGGATTCACTTTTGTTGCTGAATTAAATCCAAACTGAAAGCGCAGACGTAGAACCGAGCACAAAACCCAAATAAAGGAGCAGGAGCTAGACATCTCCGGCTCCAGGAGCCAAGAGAATGTGTTATGATTTAGGTGTCAAGAAGACTAGATGACCAGAGCTCCTTACAAGGAATTTCTGAGTGGTTTCAGTGATTCATCGGTCAAGCTTCCTACATTGGTACGATTAATTTTTTCCTGACCGGGTACTATTTGTTCTCCAGGAATAGGTCAGGGAAATGGTAAACCAGCTGCTGAAAAAAACAAACGGTTTTGCACCGAAACCAAAGCTGAATTTCAGAGCCTGTGGTATGGCCGAGTTCGTACAGACCAGAGTGTTCTTTAAAATCGACGCCATGTCCAGAATGACTTGCCTCCCGATTTGAATCCCGTGCATCTTGAGTCACAAATGAAGTCTGAGTCACAAATGAAGCATCACGGCATATCTTGGAGCCTGTACACACTTTGATGTCCAACTAGGGATGGACGGGGTCCACATTCATCATAGCGTCTGCTTAACACTCGACTGAGGCGCCAGCCGTGGCTCAAACAGAACAGGGGTTCAGGGGTTGCAGGTTCAGTTACTGGCTCCTATGTTTGGATGGAGGGAGCAATAAACCTCGAGACGCAACTGGGGTCCAGACCTAATGAATGAACTCACAGGTCTGATAAGGTGGCTGGCAAACAACGCTCCATCTTCTCTGCTTTAATGATCTCCCTTGTGTGCTTTGGCAGCCGTGCTGTGTGAATAAGAATCTGTTTTCAAAGACTCGAAGATACGCAGTTTGACACCGCCAAAATCACTCGGGCAACCATCCATCCAGTCAAATTGTTTAATACGCCAGATGTTGTTTTAATGTAATGTTCGGAAATATATTGTTTTTTCAGTAGGGTCAGATCCCTTGGTCATAAACTCTTTTCAACTCTGAACTTTAAATATTAAGCTTCTGGCCTTGACTCATTTACCAAAGAGATCAAAGCCTGTTCTCTGGACAGTAGTCTGCCGTCGGGGGGAAAGGCTTTCGGGATGCTCTTTGGTTTGCTTGATTTCCCAAACCGCCGGACAAGGAGGAACTCTCCCACGTGACCTCGGCCGCAGGCGTTTTAAACGCTATTTGTTGCTCTCTTCAAGACCCTGTTTTGAGCAGTCACATCAAGCCCTCTCACTCTCTGTTGGATTCACAAAGGGAAAGGGAAAACAAAATACTCTCTCAACTGAACAAAGGAATAGGGGGGGGGGGGGATCTCGCCATCTTTTGAATAACAATGAAGAAATCAATAACGTGGCTGGTTTTCACATTTATAAGTGGCTCTTGGAATATTTTTTCTCGACATTCAAATGCTTTTAGCAAACAAGCTCAACCAATCCAAAAGCATATTAGCAGATAAGGTCAATGCCTTTGGTGTGTCGGGTGCCACTTCACAATCTGCTAGTGCTTCCCGGAGCCACTCAGAGTGGATTAGCGGGTCAATCAACAGCCTTTGATCAACAAACAGGCTTAAAAGTGACAGGACACTCAGTTCCCCAGGGCTAATTATCTTGAGGGTATCACTAGGGCAATGACAATACCAGTGTCAAAGGCTTTAAGCTTTTTTTGTTCCACGTGCATGTGTAGTTTGCACGTGCTGACTGTCACAACAAATGCATTGGATAACAATGTTTTGTTTTTGTGAGGGATTTGTTCCGATGGATCATAATGTGTGCCCAGAGAAGCAGGACCACATTTTCCAGGCAATATTATTTCTGGTTTAGCCTGTTCAAATTGAAACCAGAAAGGGTTCAATTCCAGACTCACATGACCGATTTAGGGATATTCCACATTTTCTATGGCGAAAGACAGGTTTCGCATTTTATAACTTTTACAAAGGGAACATTGAGAAAATCACATTAGAACCGATGTTTGGCAAGCCATATCTATAAAATGCATCTAAATGGTGAGATGATTCCTTTGGAGTGCATGCTAGTCTTTGGAGTCAGAAAACACAACTGTTTACTGTGTCAATAACAATAGAAAAAGTAGGTGTTGAAAAGTGGACATGGACCCAAAAGATACAGTAAAATATCAGGGTACTGAGATGGGTTTAACAACCACTTTCAAATCTCCTGCACACTATTCTAATGTCTAATGGATATCTAATTATGTTAGTCAAATATAATATCCTAATCTGAATTTGATGTAATTTATTGTCTAGAAAAGTCAGTTACTCCGAGCTCTTCGACCATGCTAATGGATTTGTACGACTTTGGGGAAAAAGGATCAGAAGTCAATTGTCTATTTCCCTTATTCAATCATCATAAGTAGCTTTTCTATAAGCCTGAATGAAGGTCAAGCTTACAGGTTGAAGAAATGTATTCAAATTGGTTGACATAAAGATATTATTATTTCATTGGAACAATACACAGTCAAGACAATGCTATGATTTTTTTTTCTTATCTTATCTTTTTTTTTACATCGTATTACTTTTAGTCTTGCGACCATAATCACACATTTATACTAACGAGTTACACTTGCTTTTAGTACATTCTCCACTGTCAAATTGAGAAAGATTACACAACACAATCATCGAATGCTATCTTTCCCCGACTCTTCGAGCACAAACAAGGTGATCTCAAAGGGAAACCAGATGCATCCATCCAGCGCCGTCCTGCACCCAGCCTTCAGCTAGGCATAGGGCCGATTGGTGTGCGGTGGTCTTGACCACGTACCCGACCGCCACCTCCGGCTCCGGAGCCCACCGTGATGAAAGGACGGGCTTGGCCTCGCCTGCATGTAGTGGATAAATAATGCAGCCAGAAGGGGCGTGCGCCTGTGGACATCCATGCATGTCAGAGGACACTGAAGGAGAGTGAGGTTCAGAGCCTGCCTCCACAACCATAGAGCCTCAGTGGGAAGTCGGAGGTATATAGTGCAGCTTTATGATAGTGCTTCACTAATACCTTCGTATTCAATAAAGGACAATGTTATCGTTGTTCTATTATTACATATTATATATATTACACATTATTTTTCTTGTTGTAGATGCATATTGTCTTTAATAAAGAGGTTTATTGTATTTGATACAGGTGTGTATTTTAAATTCGACTTTAAGACGTGTGCAGCCCTTACACCTGAATGGGCCATATGGGGAATAAATGCCTACCTGTCAATCTAATTGGCAGTCACGCACCCGTTTTCATTTCAGGCACCGGGTCGAATTATTTTATGGTTGAAATTAGAACTTGAAACATAAAATCCACTGAGCGCCCTGTCAAACGGGACGCATGTGACATTTCACCCGCTGATGAGAAGAATAGCCTGCACCGAGGATATTCTCTATCAAATGTCAGACCTTTTTTCACCCTTCATCCCCAGCGTGAATGGGGAGGGCTGCCAGGACTCTGGTCGAAAAGCTCACAGAGGGGCCAACAATAGAATCCAATAAAAAAGATTTTTGTGGAGAAACACTATAAAGAAGCAGCCACAGGTGTTCTCCTTTCTAAATCAATACCTATGCAGAAATGAGGCCGCGGATGAGAAATTGATGTGGAAAACAGTGCTCCCCCTTTTCATCTTGACATTTTATTTTGGCGGTTTGCTTTTGGTGCCCCCCTTTCTCCCTCTCAAAAAAAAAGAAATAACCGGAATATCCTTTGAAGTAATCACTTTGCAAGGCTAAACCCAATAATGAATCCTGGCCTGTTTTGATTAGCTTGAGGCGCACAGTGCCTCTGGTT
Source organism: Gadus chalcogrammus (assembly GCF_026213295.1). Classification (NCBI taxonomy): domain Eukaryota; kingdom Metazoa; phylum Chordata; class Actinopteri; order Gadiformes; family Gadidae; genus Gadus; species Gadus chalcogrammus. The sequence continues at coordinate 6,240,372 of NC_079420.1, forward strand.
GGAGGCGACAGCGTAAGGAACAGGCAGTCACATCTAAAAATGGACAGTGGGAATCAGGGGGGTGACACATCAGGGACAGACGGCAGGGCTGCAGGCTGAGGACAACATCCTGCTCTCAGACTAGCATTGTGGATGCGTGTGGAGCAAAGCTTTAGCTCTAGCTAACCATTAGTTTGGCTGATGCATCTGATGATTTTCGTTTTGAATATATTGATCTGAGTCCTTCAAAAGAGACGACACAGTTAGAGCCCCAAGCGTTGTATTAAATTGGCTGGCTCTGTCCAACATGCAGCAGCAGTGGAAAAAAAAATAAGTAATCATTTTCTAATGATGAGGCGGAGGAACGCAACCAAACATTTGCTTATTTGCATTTTTGGTTTGGACATGATAAACGACTAAATGAAAATGTTATGCTAATGTTGGATGTTGTTGTTGGTTAACCAATCATCGATTTCTGCACTAGCAAAAAATAAAAAGTGTATTAAAATACATAGTAAAATACAATATCGTAAAAACATAATATGATAATATTTTGTGATATGGCAGAACTGAATAATTTAGAATAGGCTCAGATTATGACATTTGAGAGTCTGCGAATGGGTTCTAAAGGTTATTCTGTATCACTGTATCCTCTCTGAATATAATATATCCTGTGCAAAAATGCACTCATAAAATGACAGGCAGTAGATTAAATGGATGAAAAGCCCTAAGGTTTTTTCTCAAAGCTGATGTAACAATTAAATAGATAAGTATAAATTCAGACAAATACATCATTATTCATTTTATTAATTATAACGATAAGAATTGCCCGGTAGGCTTGTACATAATTTTGATATGCAATTGTTGTTGCTTTGGCATATTTCGATAACAAGTAGCAGAGAGGAAGAGGAAAGGTGTGCTTGGTTTGTTGCCAACCCTGTTCCAGACCTTATCTTGCACATCGTGGTTATATTTAGCCATTAGTATTGTGTTCTTGTGAAAGTCTTTGTTAACAATCAACCAATATATTATTATGACTAGGTTATTGTCAAGGAGAGCCTTTTGATAATGTAAAGAGCCTGATATAAAACCCAAATATCTTTGGGAACAGTGTGCTTCAATAAACCACATGATTAATTTTGACCCGTTTTTGCCTGCTGTGAAATGGCACTAACACAAAGTAATCTAACACACAAAATAAGCAGTTGCAAGGAAGTCTTTTGAGGATTCCCTTTTCCAATCGGATGATGATACAAATGTATATTTCACACTTGGAGTAGATTGCCTTTTATACCTTTCTTATTGGATCATTGCATTACCTAGCTACAACCCATGAGGATGGGCCTTACCCTACTTTACAGTCGACTCATCAAGTCGTTTATACATTATTCACACAGTGATGATCATATTTCAACATTGCCATTCTCACTGTCTAACAGTTTCTTAGCAACTGAAATTACGTACGTGCCTCACTTTACCACACTGTTTACCCTGTAGCGTTTATAATGCAGCACATTGCTTGAGGTAACGCATGGAGTTTCTGTGTGTGGAGTGTCGCGCACAACATTTGAGGTTCGAGGGGCAATGTTGTCAACACATTTTTTTTCCTCGTCGAGGTTAAGCCTCCGAGCTCGAGAAGTCCTTTGCTTGGCTCAAGAGAGCGGAGGTTGCACACACCAGCGGGTGTGGAGAAAACAACTCCAGGGTGCTCGAGTGAGAATACCAAACACCTCTGGCATGCCAGTTTATACTATTCATCCTCCCTACAGCGCCAGCCTGGGCTGTTGGTGTGTCAGCCGCACGCGTGGCAATCTCAGGCAGCCGGGCTGAGTAAGTCAGCCCTGGTCTTAGTCACTTCAGCTCCGGCTCAGAGGGAGGGCACTGCGCCAGTGGAAAAAACAAAAGAGCAACCGCACTGGAAGATGACAGGTTAAGGGGAGGAATGGATGGGAAAGGACCAGTCTGTCTACCAAATGGATTCACTGTAGAGCTTTTCTCGTCACTCGAAACACTTTCTATGTTACGTCTCACATTCACGCATGAGCGAACACGTTCTCACACTGGCCGCCGCGCGATGTGCCAGCTCGACTGGAGCCACGAGGGGATTCAGAGCGTACTCAAGGATACCTCTAAAGTTAAGCCAGGAGGCCAGACGATTCAAAGCAACAACCTTGACTTCCTCGGGAGATACGCCAGTCCCATTTGTTCCCGACGCTGGCCAGAGTGGAGATAACACATCAGAGGGGTTTTGTAGACCGTCGATAAGGTAGCGGCGAGGTTTTTTCAAATGAACACTTTGTTTCCGCTTGAGAAAACACGATAGAGCTGTCCACTGCCTAATCCGTGTCTGCAGGATCCCTTTCTTCCACGCAAGATATCAAAGCGCCCAAGGGGACATTAATGAGAGTAGAAGCATAAATGTAGGCTACTGTTATGAAGTGTCTCCCTTTACATCCTCCCTGTTCCTCTTTGTTCCCAAAGAAACATTTTCTCTCTTTTTTCCTCCCTCTCTCTGGCAATGCTCGCGTTACTTGGAGAATTTGAAGAAAATCGAAAGAAAGTGAGCTGCAAGTTTTATGAATTTGTTATTTATTCAGCAATGTAATGCCTTTTCTCCATTCTGGTAGAATTGTTTCTGTACGTCATGGATCAGATCAGAGAACCTAAGCCAGGGACAAGCATCTGATCCTCTAAGAAACCAACACCTATCTTACCAGAAGTAATCAGCGTAAACCCTTTGCGTTTATAATAGCACGTTCCAAGGCACTCAAAGCCCTTAACATGGGGAGTGTGGGAGAAATCACACCTTACCCACAGCCGCTGTGTAGCATCCACCTGTGTGATGCACAGCAGGCACTTGGCGCCAGAAAGCTCCCCGCATACTGAATTTTAGAGTGGAGAGGAAATAAAACCATCAAACAGAATAGAAAGTGAAACAGAGACCAGGGTATGATTAGAATGCCGTGTGGGTACCAGAGAAAGGTTTGCAAGGTGACGTTCCATGGGATCTTCAGTGACCACAAGAGATGAAGACTTTAGTTTGACACCTCAAACGAAACTTGGCACCTCAAACGAATGACAGTGCTGTTTTTTCACAGGACAGTCTCCGGCCTGGGCCACATGCGATACAGCCGACCAGAGGGCGGAGGAGCACCCCCTACTGGCCCTTCAACACCTCTACCAGCGCCATCTGGTCTCAGATCTAAGGACAGACCAGGCCAACCCTGCTTAGCCTCCAGAGAAACTGGGAGTGCTTGGCAGGGAGCATTGGTGCTGGCAGCAGACCCATTCGCTTACTATTACTGATCCATCAAAATGAACATGACACTCAGTTTATCCAGGAAGCTTTGCTCAAGTGGCACATGAAGCTAAAGATTCCTTTTGTCTTTTTGTTGCCCCTCCCATCGGTGCCCCTAACAGGGTGCCTTCAGAGCATCACAAAAAGGGTCATTTTCAGAGAATGGTTTCATTTCCCAGAGTGGCGGCCATCAAGTACTGTTTAACAACGTAACAATGGATCTCAATTGTTGTTTCACAAATCGGGTGGTTGTGTTGACTGGTTCCCTATTGGGGCCCTTCCCAGACGGTACTGTGTAAACAAAGGTAGTGAGATTCGATTTCAAATTAATGAGGGACAAGGTTATATGCAGCAAGATGTTATAACAGCTGCTGGATTGCTTGACCTGCATTTTAGGCTTTGATATCAATCGCTATCCGACACATATTAAGGGCTGCCTGTGGTGATCTTGTTGTATCATTAAGAAAGTTACAAGTTTAACATTTAATTTTTCAACAGAGTCCCACTTTTTCTGTCCAGACGGATTAATAAATAATGAACAGATCTGTCATTTGAAACCATTTTGATCTACTCCATTCAGAACTTGGTGATGGAGGAATCTACAATGTAGAGGTCATAGCTCACAGTTAAACCTGGTGCCCAGTAATACCAAAGTCCTCGCCTGCTGACCAACGAATGGCACCACAGGGCTCAGCATTTATATTCAAATGGTCTTATTCAAAAGAAAAGAAGAAGTCATTAAATATGAATAGGTCTCTAGATTGCATCTCGCCCTCCAGTATTTAGCATTTTTCTTTGGGGCATGATTTAGGATAGACTTATATGACCAGTAATCGAGTTTGCGTGAAATATAGTGAAATATATATATATATATATAATGTATATATAAAATATACATTATATATAATAAGGCAAGATTTAAGACTTCAAATTAATGCATTTACAAACAGTGGAATATAAATAATAAATTAAACTTAATAAAATGGCGTTAGATACAAACCTGTATCTATCCTTTTATATAATAATCCAAAACTTGTGGGTAAAGGTAAACTTAACTCGTGTGTGTATGTTTTTGTGCACGTGCGGTAACAATGTGATCATTTGAGGATCTTCAACTTGTTTCTCTGCTAAACCGAGTTCCACTATCAGCAGAAAATAAGACTTCTCATAGAATCTCACAATAATGAGTGCAGATCGATGTGTATGTGTGTGTCTGACACGCTAGGTTCTTCCAGGGTGGCTGATGAAGAAGAATATATAAGTATACTGTCAAAGATCATATGCCTTAAAACTAGAACCCATTCAAACTTGTGTGACGTGTAGTTGTGTCCTCTCTAGAAGCAAATGGGGGGTTTGGATTTTCCTTTAAATTGCCTTTCTGTCATGTATCAGTCAAACAAAAGATTCCTTGTCGGTGTGCCAGTCTCCCCTAGGTATCTCCTCCCCACCTGTTGTTTATCCCAGAGAGGGGGATTGGCAGTTTGGGATTGGCTTTTTCAAATCATGGTAACCAAATAGGAGAGAACAGGTAACGATTAGGAGACCTCCGATAGGACCGCCTTTGTCATATGTTTTTAAACTTTTGTACAAGAGCAATTAAGAAGAGTTCTTGTAGCAGGATGGTGGTTGGGGAATCCTGCGAGGGCCCACAAATGAAAGATGGCTTTGCGTCTTGGTTCTGTGCTACGTTTGGAACAAAGGACTCCACCTAGATCAAGATCTTGCTGGCCTGTGCTGGGTGCTCACCAGGTGGAATGAAGCTCTGGCTGGCTGGGGGTTTGTCATGGACGTTGCCCATGTATTCTCGCCTCATCACTCCCAGCTCTGTGGGTTTGTGTTTGTGTTCTTGTGTGTGTGTGTGTGTCTGTGTCTGTGTTTGTGTGTTTGTGTCTGTGTGTGCGTGCGTGCGTCTGTGTGTGTGTATGTCTGTCTGGTGGTCTGGATTAACCCTTATCAGCTCAAACTAATAATAAGTACCAGTGGTTGAAGTGGTGGAACGTTACGAATTAAATCCAATAAAAGAGCTTCTTTACAGCCAGCTGCTGCTCCCTGCTTCTGGGTTCTGAAATGACTTCCTAGCCCTCGAAAGTCAGCTGACATACTCATATCTCACTGTGCCTTGGTAACCAAATTCTATGACCTGCACTATATATCATTTCACGCAGGGCAGTATGTCTTTTCAGGTTAACCTTTATTCCAAACCTCTTCACACTTCAGTAGGGACTGTATAAAGGCCAAAAGGAAGAAACACACTGTATATATATTACAGAAACATGTAGAGCGACAAAAGGGAAAAACATTTTAGATTACACTTAAACCTAGTCGAGGATTTTCTTTGGTTGATCTACAGCGTCCTATCCCAGATCAGCAATAATAATAATACGGACTGAGAACCTCTCTAGGTTATTTCCTGTTTCTGAAGGATATCTCGCTTGGCGATCATGGAAAAATACGGTTTATTAACCATACAGACGATGTGTAAGAACACTTTCCTCTCAGGCGACGAGAAAAAGGATCCCACCATAAGTCCTATAGGATCCAATGTATTCATTCAAACTGAAAGAAGACTTACTCTCTAGATAGGGGTACAAACTGTGATATAAAAATATCCTCCACTCACAGGCCACAGATAATTAAATATCCCCTCTGAGTGGTTGAAATTGCATTTCGAAGCGCAAGGCCGATTAGACCATGCAAACAATGACGTCCTCCTTCTGAGCTCTTTCCCTGGAATGGATGTGCACTTTTGCACGCCTTTTCACATACTAGCGCTGGGTAGACTGAACGATAAATAAATAAGAGGCACATTATTAATCCCGTACGGGAATTTAGAGAGGCTCAATCATGAAGACAGATGCAGGAAGATGAATATAGGAGTTTTTTTCACGGTATGATGACAAATCCACAAAGATACTGGGATTAGGGATGCGGAAATAGACTTGCTGCACCACAACCATGTTAGATCCACTGTGATATTGCCAACATACCTAGTGGACAAGTTCAATGGCCAATCGAATCGAATGGGCCTTCGGTGGAAGCTGAATGAGTGGCACAATGCAGCAGAATCACAACAGTAAATCTCCCTCCACCTCTCAACTCAGGTCCCATCTGCAGCAACTGGACTATGTCAAGATACCCCTGCGACAAATTCCTCTGGCTTAGCCCCCGGAAAAGGGCACCCTGCACTTTATATTGGCCCACCACCAAAGACCAAACACTAAAACTCCTTCAAGCAATACGTATGGGAACACTGGACCCTGAGCCTCCAGTCATTACAGGCAGTATTTCAGTGCATGACTACAGACGGGGACCGAAGGAGACTTGGACGAGGCTATAGGCTGAATGCCCTTGAAACATTGTTAACCAAATGAGGTAATGACTTTAAGTTAATCACATACAGCGACACACACACACACACACACACACACATACACACACACACACACACACACACAAAGACCCGAGAAGATTTCTGTCCCTGGTTCAACTGCTTGAAGAAAAAAAACGTGCATGGTTCGTTTAATTAGACGGCTTGACCACACGGGGGGACCACTCTAAAGGCATCGTAATATAATTTGACGGGAGATAATGGGGTCTCCTGGTACATCTTTAGCCTTTTCGAGTATTGGCTACATGCGGCTTGGCCCATTTAAAACGGAAGAGGCAAATAAACTTGGTGGTTCTCAGTACCAAGGGTAAGGGCTTCTTCACACTGGGGACTTTCTCCTATTCTCGGGGGTAATTAGAGGAGGGCCTCTTGTGCATCCTTTTGTGCTCAATCAGGATGTGAATTTTTGCATGAGGCCAAAGCAACAGGGCTTGACTTTTCTGTCTGCGGATGAAGCCTCGGATTCATTATCACGGTCATACATGGCACAATAAAGCACAGTTTGATCACGCTCGGTAAATAAGATACACACAAACTGTTCTTGGGGCTATCTACCTGCAAACACACTGTGCCCAGTTGCGAGCACATTTACTTTGTGAGTGGGTGCATGTCTTGAAGGTCTGTGCGCCGCCGGAAATGCATTCCACCAAGAAATCCAATTAAAAGCGGCGGGATCCTAGAGGAAAAGCAAGGGAGCCTGATCTATTTGAGCAACACCCCTGCTCTGAGCCACCAACCCCCGCTACCCCTCACCCTTCTCCTCCTTCTCCTCCCCGCTGTCTGGCGCTCCGCTCATAGAGTGCCAGTGGAATAGTATAGTCCCATTTCTCCCTGACAACCTTTGAGGTCTCTCTCTCTCTCTCTCTCTCTCTCTCTCTCTCTCTCTCTCTCTCTCTCTCTCTCTCTCTCTCTCTCTCTCTCTCTCTCTCCTCTCTCTCTCTCTCTCTCTCTCTCTCTCTCTCTCTCTCTCTCTCTCTCTCTCTCTCTCTCTCTCTCTCTCTCTCTCTCTCTCTCTCTCTCTCTCTCTCTCTCTCTCTCTCGAACACATGCGTGCACACATGCAAGCACACACAGATGAACAAAACCTAATCACACACTACACACACAATGTCTTATTCTGTGGTTTTGACTTCAGTCTAGATCTGCAATTCACTGGGGATGAGCGCAGCTGGAAGATTTATATTATTCCATGTTGCACACTAGGACTAACCCATCAAGGTTCTGTGTACATTATGGCCAGGCGATTGGTGAAGGCCCATCGTTCCATCGTTCCAGATCTAATTATTGTTAGATCTGCCAATTGACTGGAAGGGACAGGTACAGGGGGGGGGGGGGGTGAAAAAGATAAATAAGATGGAAAGAAAAAGAGACAAACGACGTCGCCCTACAGGGACGACAGGGTAATTCAGGAGCAAACGATGTGTCAGGATGTCACGGGCTAACTACAAATTGGGGGCGCACCCTCACATACCTGTCCAAGATTAAAAAAAAACCTGCTGACATTGAAGAACAGGGCAGAAGGGATTAATTGAGGATGTTGAAAAAGTCGATCCAGTTATGAACATTCCTTGATGCCGTGTGATGACCAAATATCCTGTTTTCTGACTGAATGAGTAGCTGTAGCGCAGCCCGTTGTTTGGGGGGGGGGGGGGGGAGAACTGTACTATCTTCCAGGGGACCTCGGAGATGCAGTCATGCAGATGTTTGTTAACGACCAAATCATTTAAGTTTATATTTTGGGATGCATGCGTTAAGGCAGTGATACAGGATCCTTTTAAGATAATTAGGTATGGCATTGCACGTATAAAGTGTAAAGTAAGAGGAGAACCAGTTTCAAAAATAGTGAGTACATTCACACTTGTCCTAAAGGACTGATTTCTGATTTCCATGGATTTACGGCCTGGTTTCCATGGCAAACGGGTTACCTAGGAAATAGCCTATTGACATGTTCGGACTCTTTGGGCTTTGCATATGATCTGCATTATGGCTGCTGGAAAAAAAGAGTTAATCAATGGCTGCTTTTAAGTTCAGGGACCAACCACTCCATTAGGTGGGAGATGGTCAAATTATTTCCTAATGTTGAAGAAGCACTGGGTCATATGCAGGTCATCCGACCACACACAGGATTATGCAACCACTACACAATGAGGGCCGATGGATTCCTGTTTCAATGGACCCTGGAATTCCAGAGGTCATATACGATTAAGATTACAAAAAGGCAAATAAATATAATTTCTTAAAAGTAAATTAATAAAGATGCAGTTTCAAGACGGGGTGCTTATTGTAGACAATAAGGTATACTGATAAACTGAGCACATGATACATTTGAAATAATATATAGCACAGTTGCAAAAGCAATGGTAGCCTTACGTTCCCCTTACAGAGTACTTTAGACCTAGCTGTAGTAGCTAGTTCCCCCTCAAACATCTTATGTATTCAGAGGGCATGTCTAATCAGAAGCCAAGAATAGTGTCTCTCTCACAAATCACATTTCATTGCATTACATCTGACTAATAGAGAGCGAGGAAGAGGTGCAGTTTTCATCATCACTATCGTAGAGAGAGGGGAGGCTGTGTACCCCGACACCTGATGAGAAGACAGACTGATTACAGCCCGTACCCTCCTGACAGCACAACACCCCCATGTCTCGTCCTAATCAGAGATCAGCGAAATTACACTTCTCTACGGCAGGTACACAAGATGGTTGGGCTACAGCTAACAAACCAGACGCTTTGAGATGCTAATGCCTGATCAAAATAAACTTAACAGTTAACAAAATGATGACCATTTGATGTTTACAGTTACAGCAACCATATTCTCACTTTTAAATGACTACACTTAACTTTGAATATGATTGTTGCATTTGTAGATAGGCTTTACTAGATTATTAGATTACTTGTATCATAATGTAAATGAGCTAACTTGATAAATATCAATAATAAGTCCACGGGTGACATCTAGTGGCCATGTCTATACCCTCTGCCCGTCTCATCACCATGGGGCACAGAACATTCAGCCGCTCTGCTCCCCGTCTCTGGAATGCTTTACCACCCGAACTCAGAATCATCACTTCATTTCCACTTTTCAAATCACATCTCAAAACCCATCTGTTCAAAACTGCCTATTCCACCTGATGCCAATTACTATGTCTGTGTTGCAACAACGTTCCTTTCTTTCTATACATTTTTTTTTTTTTTTCTAATTGTGTTCCTCTCATATGACTTTTGTGTACCTCTGTACGGTGTCCTTGAGTGACGAGAAAGGCACTCATTAATAAAAAAAAAATTATTTTTATTATGCAAATACACTGGGCAAAAATAGCAAGGTAGCCTACTAGAAAACGAGTTCTAACAATTCACAAAAAACAATGTTTTATTATAAGTTTTAAGCATTGACTAAAGATCAGTTTACAAATAAATCTGCAGTGCTTTGTGGGATGAAATCACAACATGAAGTGAGTAGGCTAGCGTAAGGAAGCATATACCGTATATGGAAGCATAAATGTAGCAATATTCAAATGGCAATGCAATTTGATATTCAATAAGTCTTTACATTATGCAATTGACAATTCATTAAGCAATTTAATAATTTAATTTGTAAATACGTTATTCAAAGTGTATTTTAACATGCAAAGTGACAATGAAATCCTCAATAAAATTAGCAAAAGTTATAACAATAAATATAGAATAACATTTTGTCAAATGCAAAATTCAAATTACATTTCAATCCGCTTTGCAAAATCTTTTGCAGATTTGCGGATTGAAATGTAATTCGAATTACGCAACACTGAGCGTGGCGAAGTCCATTACAATCAGGGACGCTATAGGTTTTCAGTTTGTATTTGTTTTAAAAAATATAGTGGTCAAGTAGGTCAAACAGACATAGATAATTGGAAATTAGGCGGAATACACTCAGTAATCCAACACAAATTGCTGTTCAAAGGTTAGGTTAGTACAGCACATCATGTAGCAGTTTTTAAGTCATATTGTTTCACATTTATTAAATATGTCAACATTTGTTGAATGAAACAAACTTGAAACAAACTTGATACAACCTGGGATCTACACTGTAGATTCTACATTGCATTGTGGGACGAAATCACAACATGAAGTGAGTAGACTAGCGCCCATGTCATTAGCATGGAAAACACTCGCTTACTTAATAAAACCTTGGTGTTATTACTGATACTTTACGCAAGCAGTGCCTGTAGTATAGTGGTCAAGTAGGTCAAACAGACAGATAATATGAAATTAGGAATAATACGCTCAGTCATCAAGCACAAATTGCTGTACAAATTGAAGGATGATTTATTTTGAACATATTATCAGTCTCCTTAGAAACTGTCAAAAATTGCCATCACCGACTATATTGCAAGTCGTCTTTGGCGGGGTATTGGGTAAAGTTTTCAACTAGCAATAATCGCGCCTCAGTTAGACCTCATAGGCTACGATACTGCCGCTGCGCAAAGATAACGACAGAAATATTGACAGAGTTTGTTTGTTTTTCACTACAACCTCTTGGACAAGGGTATATTATGCCGACGTTTCTGAACATTTGATCATCAGCACTAGTTTAGGTTAGTACAGCACATCATGTAGCAGTTTTTAAGTCATATTGTTTCACATTTGTTAAATATGTCAACATTTGTTGAATGAAACAAACTTGAAACAAACTTGATACAACCTGGGATCTACACTGTAGATTCTACATTGCATTGTGGGACGAAATCACAACATGAAGTGAGTAGACTAGCGCCCATGTCATTAGCATGGAAAACACTCGCTTACTTAATAAAACCTTGGTGTTATTACTGATACTTTACGCAAGCAGTGCCTTTAATATAGTGGTCAAGTAGGTCAAACAGACAGATAATTTGAAATTAGGAATAATACGCTCAGTAATCAAACACAAATTGCTGTACAAATTGAAGGATAATTTATTTTGAACATATTATCAGTCTCCTTAGAAACTGTCAAAAATTGCCATCGCCGACTATATTGCAAGTCGTCTTTGGCGGGGTATTGGGTAAAGTTTTCAACTAGCAATAATCGCGCCTCAGTAAGACCTCATAGGCTACGATACTGCCGCTGCGCAAAGATAACGATAGAAAGATTGACAGAGTTTGTTTGTTTTTCACTACAACCTCTTGGACAAGGGTATGTTATGCCGACGTTTCTGAACATTTGATCATCAGCACTAGTTTAGGTTAGTACAGCACATCATGTAGCAGTTTTTAAGTCATATTGTTTCACATTTGTTAAATATGTCAACATTTGTTGAATGAAACAAACTTGAAACAAACTTGATACAACCTGGGATCTACACTGTAGATTCTACATTGCATTGTGGGACGAAATCACAACATGAAGTGAGTAGACTAGCGCCCATGTCATTAGCATGGAAAACACTCGCTTACTTAATAAAACCTTGGTGTTATTACTGATACTTTACGCAAGCAGTGCCTGTAGTATAGTGGTCAAGTAGGTCAAACAGACAGATAATATGAAATTAGGAATAATACGCTCAGTCATCAAGCACAAATTGCTGTACAAATTGAAGGTTAATTTATTTTGAACATATTATCAGTCTCCTTAGAAACTGTCAAAAATTGCCATCGCCGACTATATTGCAAGTCGTCTTTGGCGGGGTATTGGGTAAAGTTTTCAACTAGCAATAATCGCGCCTCGGTTAGACCTCATAGGCTACGATACTGCCGCTGCGCAAAGATAACGATAGAAAGATTGACAGAGTTTGTTTGTTTTTCACTACAACCTCTTGGACAAGGGTATGTTATGCCCACGTTTCTGAACATTTGATCATCAGCACTAGTTTAGGTTAGTACAGCACATCATGTAGCAGTTTTTAAGTCATATTGTTTCACATTTTTTAAATATGTCAACATTTGTTGAATGAAACAAACTTGAAACAAACTTGATACAACCTGGGATCTACACTGTAGATTCTACATTGCATTGTGGGAAGAAATCACAACATGAAGTGAGTAGACTAGCGCCCATGTCATAGCATGGAAAACACTCACTTACTTAATAAGACCTTGGTGTTATTACTGATACTTTACGCAAGCAGTGCCTGTAGTATAGTGGTCAAGTAGGTCAAACAGACAGATAATATGAAATTAGGAATAATACGCTCAGTCATCAAGCACAAATTGCTGTACAAATTGAAGGTTAATTTATTTTGAACATATTATCAGTCTCCTTAGAAACTGTCAAAAATTGCCATCGCCGACTATATTGCAAGTCGTCTTTGGCGGGGTATTGGGTAAAGTTTTCAACTAGCAATAATCGCGCCTCAGTTAGACCTCATAGGCTACGATACTGCCGCTGCGCAAAGATAACGATAGAAAGATTGACAGAGTTTGTTTGTTTTTCACTACAACCTCTTACACAAGGGTATGTTATGCCGACGTTTCTGAACATTTGATCATCAGCACTAGTTTAGGTTAGTACAGCACATCATGTAGCAGTTTTTAAGTCATATTGTTTCACATTTGTTAAATATGTCAACATTTGTTGAATGAAACAAACTTGAAACAAACTTGATACAACCTGGGATCTACACTGTAGATTCTACATTGCATTGTGGGACGAAATCACAACATGAAGTGAGTAGACTAGCGCCCATGTCATAGCATGGAAAACACTCACTTACTTAATAAAACCTTGGTGTTATTACTGATACTTTACGCAAGCAGTGCCTGTAGTATAGTGGTCAAGTAGGTCAAACAGACAGATAATATGAAATTAGGAATAATACGCTCAGTCATCAAGCACAAATTGCTGTACAAATTGAAGGTTAATTTATTTTGAACATATTATCAGTCTCCTTAGAAACTGTCAAAAATTGCCATCGCCGACTATATTGCAAGTCGTCTTTGGCGGGGTATTGGGTAAAGTTTTCAACTAGCAATAATCGCGCCTCAGTTAGACCTCATAGGCTACGATACTGCCGCTGCGCAAAGATAACGACTAAAAGATTGACAGAGTTTGTTTGTTTTTCACTACAACCTCTTGGACAAGGGTATGTTATGCCGACGTTTCTGAACATTTGATCATCAGCACTAGTTTAGGTTAGTACAGCACATCATGTAGCAGTTTTTAAGTCATATTGTTTCACATTTTTTAAATATGTCAACATTTGTTGAATGAAACAAACTTGAAACAAACTTGATACAACCTGGGATCTACACTGTAGATTCTACATTGCATTGTGGGACGAAATCACAACATGAAGTGAGTAGACTAGCGCCCATGTCATTAGCATGGAAAACACTCGCTTACTTAATAAAACCTTGGTGTTATTACTGATACTTTACGCAAGCAGTGCCTGTAGTATAGTGGTCAAGTAGGTCAAACAGACAGATAATATGAAATTAGGAATAATACGCTCAGTCATCAAGCACAAATTGCTGTACAAATTGAAGGATAATTTATTTTGAACATATTATCAGTCTCCTTAGAAACTGTCAAAAATTGCCATCGCCGACTATATTGCAAGTCGTCTTTGGCGGGGTATTGGGTAAAGTTTTCAACTAGCAATAATCGCGCCTCAGTTAGACCTCATAGGCTACGATACTGCCGCTGCGCAAAGATAACGATAGAAAGA
>NC_079420.1:6254762-6274762 GCF_026213295.1 Gadus chalcogrammus
TGTTTGTTTTTCACTACAACCTCTTGGACAAGGGTATATTATGCCGACGTTTCTGAACATTTGATCATCAGCACTAGTTTAGGTTAGTACAGCACATCATGTAGCAGTCTTTAAGTCATATTGTTTCACATTTTTTAAATATGTCAACATTTGTTGAATGAAACAAACTTGAAACAAACTTGATACAACCTGGGATCTACACTGTAGATTCTACATTGCATTGTGGGACGAAATCACAACATGAAGTGAGTAGACTAGCGCCCATGTCATTAGCATGGAAAACACTCGCTTACTTAATAAAACCTTGGTGTTATTACTGATACTTTACGCAAGCAGTGCCTTTAATATAGTGGTCAAGTAGGTCAAACAGACAGATAATTTGAAATTAGGAATAATACGCTCAGTAATCAAACACAAATTGCTGTACAAATTGAAGGATAATTTATTTTGAACATATTATCAGTCTCCTTAGAAACTGTCAAAAATTGCCATCGCCGACTATATTGCAAGTCGTCTTTGGCGGGGTATTGGGTAAAGTTTTCAACTAGCAATAATCGCGCCTCAGTTAGACCTCATAGGCTACGATACTGCCGCTGCGCAAAGATAACGATAGAAAGATTGACAGAGTTTGTTTGTTTTTCACTACAACCTCTTGGACAAGGGTAGGCTATGTTATGCCCACGTTTCTGAACATTTGATCATCAGCACTAGTTTAGGTTAGTACAGCACATCATGTAGCAGTTTTTAAGTCATATTGTTTCACATTTTTTAAATATGTCAACATTTGTTGAATGAAACAAACTTGATACAACCTGGGATCTACACTGTAGATTCTACATTGCATTGTGGGACGAAATCACAACATGAAGTGAGTAGACTAGCGCCCATGTCATAGCATGGAAAACACTCACTTACTTAATAAAACCTTGGTGTTATTACTGATACTTTACGCAAGCAGTGCCTGTAGTATAGTGGTCAAGTAGGTCAAACAAACAGATAATATGAAATTAGGAATAATACGGTCAGTCATCAACCACAAATTGCTGTACAAATTGAAGGTTAATTTATTTTGAACACATTATCAGTCTCCTTAGAAACTGTCAAAAATTGCCATCGCCGACTATATTGCAAGTCGTCTTTGGCGGGGTATTGGGTAAAGTTTTCAACTAGCAATAATCGCGCCTCAGTTAGACCTCATAGGCTACGATACTGCCGCTGCGCAAAGATAACACGATTGCGCTTGGCAGAGCACCTTGTATTTGACAACAACCGGTTAAACAAGGGTTTTAAAACCAAGTTTCTGAATATTATATTATAAACACTATTCTAGGTTAGTATAGCACATCATATAGTAGTTACTCAAATGATATTGTCCCACACTTGTTAAAAACACCAACCGAGGCTTAATTAAAAACGAATATCTGAGATCTACAATGCATTGCGGGTGGAATTGCCAACAATGAAGTGAGGAGTCTACCGCCCAGGTCATTAGTATGGAAGACACACATTTACCTAATATAACCTGGATTACTGCTGATACATTTTTCTATTTCTGCATGTAATGCTGTTAATGAAACAAGATGATGCATAGCAACGTGTGAAGGTATGATTTATTAGACACTTAGACAAAAGTATGACCTAGGAAATAGTAACAAAGCTATTAATGTGGTTTTTTTTAAACATTAAATCAGTCTCCTTAGAAACTGTCAAAAATTGCCAACGACGACTATATTGCAAGTCGTCTTTGGCGGGGTATTGGGTAAAGTTTTCAACTAGCAATAATCGCGCCTCAGTTAGACCTCATAGGCTACGATACTGCCGCTGCGCAAAGATACCATATATCGGATTGACAGAGCACCTTGTATTTGACAACAACCTCTTGAACAAGGGTTTTAAAAACAAGTTTCTGAACAATAGATTATAAGCACTAGTTTAGGTTAGTATAGCACATCATATAGTAGTTACTTAAATTATATTGTCTCACACTTGTTAAAAACATCAACCGAGGATTAATTAAATACTAATATCTGAGATCTACAATGCATTGTGGGAGGAATTCCCAACAATGAAGTGAATAGTCTACCGCCCAGGTCATTAGTATGGAAGACACACATTTACCTAACATAACCTGCATTACTGGTGATACATTGTTCTAATTCTGCATGTAATGTTAATGAAACAAGATAATGCACAGCAAGCAACTAGCGAAATATGATTCATCAGACATTTAAATGAAAGTCCGATCTGGAAAATAGTACAACAACGATTCATGTGTTAACCTTCTTTTTTTTAAACATATTATCAGTCTCCTTAGAAACTGTCAAAAATTGCCACTGACGACTATATTGCAAGTCGTCATTGGCGGGGTATTGGGTAAAGTTTTCAACTAGCAATAATCGCGCCTCAGTTAGACCTCATAGGCTACGATACTGCCGCTGCGCAAAGATACTCAACTGGCGGGTGTCAGACCTTATCATATTCCACAACAACATCCTATACAATGGTTTAAAATTCACGCGGCAGTATTTGGACACCGTGATGTGAATAAAATCATTAGCTTTATTGAAGTATGAAAAAAATAATATAGGCTACCTAAACACATACAGGTAGGCCAAACTCATTCACATGTTTATACAATACAAACGCAAAGGGTTAAGGAAACATAAATTTGAGCCCTGCAATGCATTGTGGGATGAGATCACCACAACGAATGGAATACTGCATGAGTCGCCCTCTGGGAAACAAGACTCTGACGGCTTCCTACTGACTTAAACGTTGTTGTGCAAACAGTGCATGCAAAATTACGTTTCCAAAAGCATATCAGTACTTAATATCAATTGCGAAAGAAATGAAAAACAAAAATTATTAAAAAGCTACTCGTACACAACTACGCGTTATAGCTTGATTAAATGCTACAAGCAGGCAGCTTATGTCCTGAGCATTTCGAGCACTATTACTCTACTTTGTGAAAAAATGACTCCGCCCAAAATATCTCATGCATTCAGTAACCTTGTTTCGAGTGAAGGTTTAAACTAGTTCTTACTGCGTTTCGGATATATCAATAATTAATGTACGGATTGACAGAGCTTCTTTTTTTGAAAACATTCTCATAAACAATGTAAATATTCGATATTATTCGGTCATAAGCACAAGCTTTAGTACAGCAAATAATGGAGTAGGTAAAACACACTGTTACGTAGTTGTATTTGTTTTACACCACAGTAAAGGGTTAACGGAATATCCACAATGCATTGTGGGACTAGACCGTAGCAATGAATGGAGTACCGCCCATTTTGAAAATGTGGTGCTAGTACATGTGAAACCTCACTCCATTATTAACGTAATGCATTTCTGAATCTAGCATACCCTACCACTATGAAGTGTATAAGATTAACCATTTATTGAACTTGAAGTTAACGCCTACCTGACTATATGCCATTTAAGATAAAATCAGTTTTATATTTCACATCTAATCAGTCTCCTTAGAGACTGTCAAAAATTGCCACTGACGACTATATTGCAAGTCGTCATTGGCGGGGTATTGGGTAAAGTTTTCAACTAGCAATAATCGCGCCTCGGATAGACCTCATAGGCTACGATACTGCCGCTGCGCAAAGATGACGAACCATAGATGCCCAGGGTACCAAACCTCGTGAAACAACACTTTCGGTAAGGGTTTCGACGAAACTATATAATTTCATGCAGTCAGATTAATGCTAAGGGGGAAAGCCTTGTAGTGATTAAGGATAATAACGCATTCATGTTTCATTGGTTAAAACGTATAATACATCAGAATGGGAAGATAAACAGAAAGCCCAAACCTAGTGCATTGTGGGATGAATTAGACCCCACCCCCGGCGACGGAGATTTGCAACCCGCACATTCATTGGAGATACACGTTCACATCTTCATCAAATTGAATGTAACGATTGTGTGATGTTGTCTCTGAACGCCCTCGCGGTATATGTATTTTACATACGTTAAACTCTTTACATTATTTGATCATAGCACATCGCACCACATAGGCTACGGGATAACCTACGTACTCGTTCAACTACCGACCAACCAACCAATTACTACTCATTCATTGGCATGTGGTGATCATTTACTTGATCACATGTGTGTTCTAAGGTACGTTAACGTCACAATGCATCGTTCCAGTCATGTAGACCGCAGTATGACCAGGGCTGTCTATTTCATTATTCGCCGGAGTCTACTCTTTTTTACCAAATTGGGGTTGCATTGTCGGATCGCAGTTTCAGTTACTAATGCACACGACGATGCAACGTATCGATATGTACCTCTTAATATATATACATTGTTAATTAATCACACGGATCCATCCCTACGTTGGCCGATTTATGAGTAAAAAAACGTCCCCCTGTTGGTGCAAAGTAATTTGCTACTTCCAAAAATACAATAGTAACATGAATGAGTAAAGTTAGACTCACCGCGACAGGCTCAAACAATAGGCTACCTTTTGAACCTTTAAACAAATAGGATTTCAACCACCCTACACATAGCAAAAAAGGTTCAGGAGTTATTAAATAAGTATAACTATGCATTGTCAATGGCCAAACGTCGTGACAACATGACCAACATCGGGGTACCCAGCAGATGGCAGCAGACTTACATTTTATACTCACATGTTGAGGTTATAAACTCCACATGCCCACTTTGATATATAATAACACAATACAAATACACACGTGTCTGCATGTGTTCTATGAACACAATCTTTTTAGTACGATCATGATATATGTGGCAAATTAAATTGTCCCCAAAGTCCCAACTAACTTGAAAGCTCTCAAATATGTTCGTGATTTTGTCCCTGTTGCTAGGCCCAGCTTGTATGATAATTAGTCAATTCGACAATGTAGAAAACGACCACGTTACCTTAAATTAGCTGGACACAACGGCTTCCAAGTAATTGGGTTTTCTGAACAAAACAAAAAAGAATTCACTAAAGGTTTGTTAAATGTATACGTTTAAAATAAAAGGTTATTCCACGATTTCGAAATGTTTCACGAGAACACCAGGTTAGCGGGATCCAACATTCACCGGAAGTCAGACAATAAAAGTAAGTAAAATAACTAAATAAACCTTTTTGTATTTCACATGAATCCCATTAAGTAATACATTCTTTAAATAAGGAATCATTTGAAAATACTGTTATATAATGAAATATATTTTGTTGATTGTGTAGGCCTATTTGTTAGCCTTGGACTGACAAGTGACTAACACATGCCTACAGCATTTTAAAACTAAACTTTATTAAACCGCACAAAGCACTTATGAAGATGGGTTTTTCCAATGTGAAGCTTAACTTGTATTATGCAGGTGCATTCAGGTGCTCAGCAGATAACCTGGGCCATGCGAGCAGTTGAAGCAGCTTGCATTGACAAATTAGGAAGGGATTTTCAACTGCCAAAATGTCAGACCATCGAGGTTTACAGAGGCAGGTACGGATCACTGCCAGGGCCAGGTAAGTATGCAGGTTAAGGGATTACATTATGTTTGTGCTCTATAATCTCAAATAAATCCTGCCATTCTTTGTTTCATCCTAACGTGAATGCCAAAAAACTCTCTTTGCATCCCCAAAAGGTTCCCGTTCATACTATAAATATATATGGCGTTCAAATCCATTTGACGTTCGTTGTAATCTAAAACAAGTTAATATGATAAAATGGCGCTCTGTCCCCAGTGTTGTTATATAAATCAATTCAGAGTGTTGCCCTGCCTAGCCCGTTCAAGCTTAATTATCTTATTTATTGCACACAGTCAAGTGCGGATGAATTCCATCACCAGGCTGGCCTGGTGGGTATTTGCTTGCAGCATTTACACTTGACCTGTCACGCAAAGATTGTCCTGGAGCTCACCCTGCTGCTGCGGTTCTGGGCAGAGAGATGGAAATAGAGAGTGGCAGATGGCTAGTCGGCAGCCATGGCAGGGCTTCAGCATAGACTGCTGGGCACATAGCGCTATACCATCCAAAAGGAGGGTTGCAGCGCGATCCGTGAACTCCAACATGCTCAGAGCCATTTCCCTTCCTCCAACATCAATCACGAAGCTGACGGGCTGGGCTGGCTCTCAAAAGAAACGGAAAAAAACCACAAAATCAATGTTGTCCTTGGGAAGTGATCTGGCCTGCAGATTGGCTTACTGGCGAAGTGGCTATATTGTAGGTTCAGTATTCATACTGGTTTGGGGGGATTGCACACTTACCTTGCCTGTATAAACCCATGTAGCTCTCCTATGCCAAGTAGACAATGCCTTTGACTCTCAGGACAAAATCTATTCAGGGTGGCCACAACTCATATTTTAATGTTTGATTTATTGTCATACAACGTATTTAATGTGACGGTGCCTGTTTGATTTAATTATACGCTCGTCTGTGCGTAATCTTTTCTTTGCAATAACATCAGGCAGGCTAAGGAGCTTCGGTCATGTGGATGCCTGCTTGTCCTTCCTCTGAGGAGTGGGCCACCTGGAACATAATAGAAGAGCAGAAGCTGGAGCTGGACGGAGGCTGATTACATTTTGTGGGGAGCCGGTGGGGTGATGGGGGTTGGTGGGGGGCTACGGCCGAAGTGACATTTTTCATGGTCGATGTGACATCTGAGACAGCGCACGGGGTCATCTGATAAGGAATGATGAATCGTTGAAGCAGCTTCTTTAGCAAGTTAACTCCCTAGTCTACCAAATGTCCGACTAAAGGAGCTGAAGAGGAAATTGCGCCGCCTTCCCTTTCCACGTCACTAGTCACTCACTCACCCAGAATGGCACTTTTGTAACATACTAGAATATTCTCGGTCGCCAATTCGCTCTCTCGTTATAGCTCACACACACACACACACACACACACACACACACACACACACACACACACACACACACACACACACACACACACACACACACACACACACACACACACGCACGCACGCATACGGGCGCGCGCGCGCACATGCACATACACACAAGCTCACCGACTGTTCACACCACCCCACACACTGCTGCTACCCTGCTATTCCCGGTCTGGGCTTATTCCCAGAGAGACTCCAAAGGGGCCACCATACGCCTGCCTGTGCGTTGTCTGCCAAACCTGATGTCTCCGTGTCGCACTTGCTTGAGTTGGAACTAAGCTCCATGCTAATTTAGTATAGCAGAGGTGCTGTGTGTGTATGTGTGTTTGCATATGGCATGTAGTATTAGAAAAAAATATATAGCCCATATACATCCGTTGTGCGCATAAAGACGCACACCTGCGCCTAACCAAGGAGCCGCTCAGATGTCTTTTAATACCCCATGCTTGCTGGAAGAGGGAGTGGCAGTGAGCTACCTCCATCTGTTATTCCCACATCGTCGCCTTTCAATCTCACCACTTCATCCAGCAACCTTCAACCGCCATCCAAAAGAGTAATCGAGCTTTTGTTTTGTTGCCGGAGCTAAACAGGTCTGGCTCTTCCCCTGTGCTGCAGAAAAAGGCTTGTTCAATGTCGGTGAAACTCCAGGGCTTTCGTTTGTTGTGAGTTGGGCGTGTATCAACGGGAATGCTATAAGGTTGTCTAAATGAGAAGTAATATTGAAAAAGCAAGGTTGTTAAGGGGAAGATGCATATTTTTTATATTAAGATACCGTTACATTAATATTGTAGGCCTATTCAATTAATATTAATAGAATAGGGTTAACGTCTGACTTTACTTTTTGGACCGAACATTTGTAGGCATATCAAACACTCATTCTAAATCACGTTTTGTTTAGCCTACCTCCTGCAGATTTGAAACTATTGACATGAAGCCACTAAATAAAAAATAATAAAAATATACATTTCCTTATGTAATGTTTCCAATATAATTTTTTTTTATGATGAATTGTTGTACGACGTGCACTCTGGCCAAATAGCAGCCTACCGTTGGCAATATAGATCAGAGTTCAAAAGGCAGTGGCTGACTGAATGTGGCCAACAGATGACTTCATAGTCGATGTGTTAACACATACCTGGACTGTTTACAGTTTGTCCTACAGCTAAAGGTTAGGTGTATTCATGTTGTGATGATCTGAGAAGCAAATAAGAACCCCTTTTTTTTTTCTAATTTCAGGTAGGCCTATTCATCATTTATTTCTGGATAATGTATTATTCGGCTTGACATTGATATCAGTCAAAGATGAATCAGCCTTTGTGCTTAATAATAGGTTATAGGCCTACGCGTGACGCCTGGAAATCCAGGTTTCGCACAGTAACAGCCAGCAGAGGGCAGTCAGTCACCACGACGGTCATTCATCATCATCGGCTATGATGAACCATTAATCTTCACTCTTGATTTCAGACCTTGTAACTCGGTTGGAAGTTATTCAAAACGACGCACGCCAGGTGTATGCTTAGTGTGGACTGGGAGAAGAATAAATGCAATGACACCACCCCACTAAGGGGGGGGGGGGGGGCTTCGATCAATACTCATAAGTTGTCTTCTGTTCCATTTCTTCTCTTTATTGACTTGAGAAAGGTTTGAGCCCCACCCCTCCACAGTAACAGCCACATTACTCTGAATATTGAACTCCCCCCTTTCCCCCAAACAACCTTGTTCTGGCCGACGGCGCGCTATATTCCTGACTCAATTTGTGATAGTGCGAGAGTGTTTGTCTCCCTGGTTTTAGCGCCTTGGTGCCTGTTTGGCTGACACTTGTCTGGCTTGGCCCACGTTCTCCTTGATCTCATCAGTCAACGGGAGGACCTGTGAAGGCCAAATTCGTCTCCGCGTGTGTCTGTGTCAGTGTGCAAGCTTGTGTCAGCAGTTAGCTACTGAGTCATATCCCGAGGACACTGGTTATCCCCCCAGGGCGCCTCCGCGGAAGATGGCACGGCACCTTAAACCGACATACTCCTACACGACCGTATATCACTCAGTAAAACACCATAAATATGCAATGATGAAATGTTCTGTATACACCCTCTCCACACACACGCACGCACACGCGCGCGCGCGCACGCACACACACACACACACACACACACACACACACACACACACACACACACACACACACACACACACACACACACACACACACACACACACACACACACACACACAGCCTTTATGATATACACCAGTGTTCATATTTTT
The DNA here is from genome assembly GCF_026213295.1 of Gadus chalcogrammus. Taxonomy (NCBI): domain Eukaryota; kingdom Metazoa; phylum Chordata; class Actinopteri; order Gadiformes; family Gadidae; genus Gadus; species Gadus chalcogrammus. The sequence goes on from NC_079420.1 coordinate 6,263,891, forward strand.
ATTTTTTTGGTTCATATTAATATAAAATGCAACAACAAACATTCTGAGCCGACTTGCTGACTAGATCTATCATAAATACAAACCATAGATTATCGCGCTAAAGTGCTGTAATAGCCTAGTAGCGGTTTAGCATCGTTCCATCATGTTGAACCGTCCTTATACTAGTTTATGTGCGTTCTACTCCGTGTTCTCTATCCACGCGCAGCCTTATCTCCCATGAGTTGTTTTCCCGGCGTTTGGAGTGGGAGGGGAATTCATTCCAGGTCCCCCCCTCCTCGCGCGCCTTCCCATCACTTCCTGTTCCTCAAACGCTACGTCTCTCGTCTGGGCAGAAGGCGGCAGCAGCAGCAGCAGCCTACGCGTATCCCACAGGTGTGTGTTCCTGACCAAAGCGAGAGCTCCCGAAGAGATACACACCTGGAAGGAACCATCATGTGACCGGCACCTGGGCGTGGAGAAAGTCCTTTGTATTTCCCTGACTCCTTTTGTGAGTTGCCCGTGTCGTCTTTGAGCAAGGAACTCCCTGTCGGTCGAGCAGTAATCCTGTTTTCTACGGAATAGTGCCTTTTTTTTGCAGCCGCCTGTAGACCCGCGAGCAGAAAGAACATGAGCCTCGGGTTCATGTGACCGAAGGGACTCCAGGTCTGGACTTCGGATTTTTGGAACTACTGTTGGTTTTTTCCTCCAAGGTGAGTTTCCAGGCGACCTGGTGGATACTTGGCAGTGATTTTCTTCCCGCTTAACGGTCACATGCATCCCAACTCCTGAACAAGGATGTCAAATATGTAACAACGTTTATTTTTCAGTTGTTATAACATTATGACATAATACAATTCGTATTTATGCCGGAACGGATACATTGCCGTTAGGATTTGAGAATAATATCGATCAAGGAATTCATACGCGTCTGGTAATGGTGTAATGCAACAGCTTACGTTATTCCCGATTTGTCAGCACAATAATACGTCCACACCGGACCCAAGACGTTAACCTACTTCCACGGTCATGCCCCCGCCACCAGCATGCCCACAGCTACACCATGCCATATCACTCAATACCGTTGTATTGCATCATAACAACACTAGCCTACTTGATAATTTACGCTAAAAAAAAAGTACGCCAGACTGTGCTCCGAAACACTCACTTTCACGGCTCAACTCATTGCATCGCAACGAATCGCAAACGCTGTATGTTTTAATTTCACATATTATACCGGTAACAAACATCTGCTCCGTCACCTCAGCTGCAGGCAGCTCTTCTCATCTCGCACCGTCACCACTGGTGAGACCCGGTTGTGTGTGACACCACGTGCCTACTGGATAGACCCAGCCTGTCGCGAACAGCCTCATTGATTCTCAAATTAACAGAACTGGTTGTGACGTTACTTTTCCTCCCTTGTGTTTGGGTGTGTATGCCCTTATATCCCCTCTGTTGAAGAGGGCGAGACAGTAGCCCGATTCAAGTCCTTGTTGATTCTCCTCCCGATAAAATGCTGTCAGTCCGGGTCTCTCTCTGTTCCTGACGCTGCTCGCCACAACAGATGACTGTACTGCCTTGTTGTTGTGTCTCTGTCTAAACCGTCCCTCTTTTCGTATCCAACGGCGGTGCTGCCGCCTTCTCCCTCTTCTGGAACACACAGCACTACTGTACACGGAAGGCTGCATCTCCTGGGGATTATCCTCATTAAACTGCCTCATCGGAAGGGGGGGAAATGGATTGTTCCGGGCATGGGGAGGGAGGCAGGCTTCTTCTATAGTTATATGGGTGGTGGTGGTGGTGGTGATGGTGATGGTGGTGGTGGTTTATCATACAGTTCCAGGCTGGGATGTGGGGGAAAGGGGGGACACACATGGAGACGGGGAAAAGTGCTGGCAGCAGGGAAGTATTGGAGAAGGGAGGGCTATGAATCGAGGTCATAGCCAGGGCTCCTGATAGGGGGGTGAGTTGACTTCTCAGCGGCCAGGTCCACAGTAGTGGCCATCTGCTCACAGGACAACAGAGGCCTACTGGTACAGAGGCCCCGCCCCGGTTCCAACAATGCATCGGCCTGGGTTTATCTCGCTCACTTTGAATAAATGAAGACACCTTATCTGTGCGGAGTAGAGCCGTGATGAATGTTTGTTCCCGCTCCATGCGAGGGTACGAAGGGATGGGCAAAAAAAGCAGACCAGCAAATACACCCCACACCTCTTTTTGTCATTCTCTTTCCAGGGCTGGGCGAAGAGAAAGGCATTGGCCATTCAGGTTAGATGCTAGAGTTTCAGCCGATAAACCATATTGTACACGTGAGCTTGTGACTGGAAGTACAAGAGTCAGCGAGTGGAGACAGGCAAGAGACGGCTCCGCAAGAATGTCCTTCTAGTCTAGTGCAGTTTTTCCTCTTCCTCCTCTTTCTGACACTGGTAATACATTTGAATAAAAAACGTCTAAAAACCCTCCCAGGACACTTCAACGATGCCAAACTGGAAAATGAAATATGGATGATAATTAAGGGATAGACTTTTCATCTTTAGCTTATTTTCACACCTCGCTTTCGTTCTACTGAAAGGAGAAACCCAGACTATAAGCTGTGATATGGGAACCGACTTCAAAACTAAAACGTTAAGAACTCAAAAGCAGTCTCCCTGCGATAGTTTCTTTTTTTTGTTTCACAAATCTCCACAACTACTGTTTACATTTTTCCATTTTGGCCAAGTTGCTGGCAAAATAATTGAAAACAGGAAATAACCACTTTATCCCAAACCGTGGGGTGGTCCTGTGTTCCTTGTCCTACCCCCTCCAGTCAGCAATGAACAGCTACGGTATTATGGGGTTGGCCAGAGTTCACCCCTCTGTTCTTCTTCACCATCAGACTGTTTGTCCAGATAGTTTAGGCTATGTTGTCATGACCCTGCTCATCCCCTGGAAACAGTGCATTGCATTGTGGGAAACATGCATGAATTAGAATGCATGTTGTTTTGTTTGATTTGAACCTTGATATATGGAAGTGTGTTATTCAGTCCTCCCTGTTTCAATCTTGTCTTAAAGTTGCCTGGTACCTGAATGGTAAGTACTTGGTTATTACTGGAAGTTATTTGTCTAATCTCTATTGTCATGGATTAGGAGCCATGCAAAAACCAAACGCAACCGTAATCCACCATACGTGAGGTGGAGAAAGATGTTGGGTTTTCCAGTTCGGTCCTACTTCGAAAGCAGAAGTGATTGTGCACGCCCAGAATGAGTAACATGTGGAGGTCTTATGGCAGCAGTGGGGAATGTGGTGTTCGATTACAGAGCTGCATTGTGGAATGTAGTAGTCAGACCTAGGCACTACTTCCATTTAGGTATATCTATATATATAGATATATCTCTATCCGTCCATCCATAATATCTGTGTGTGGACATATCCTGCTTAGGTTGAGTGCTGTAACTTGAGCAGGTCTACACTCCCTCACAAATGGCTATAGCCTGCAGCCGTTGTAAAACATGTTTGTGTATTTCTACTGTCGCCTTGGAAGTGAATGATCTATATCAAGCATTCTGAGCTGTTTAACACATTTGAGTGGGTCCCTGTTTTGTGGGTCCCCTCACTAAAAGGCATCCTCAACCATTATCCCGATGCTTGATTTAGAGTCGTTTCAGCCCATTACCTGATAACACATCTAACTTAAAGTGGACTTGGAATGCAAAGGCAGAAAAAGGCAAAGCGTTGTACTTTGCACCCTGTGCTTATCTTAAGTACACACGACACATGCAGCCTTCAGCCGTGAAGGGCGTGTCAGTCGACTGGCCATTAGATGAATCGGGTGGGGGGATTGAGATTTCCTTTCAAATTGAAAGGAGGAGTGGTGTGGGGGGTGGCTTTTTCATGTCAGGGGGATTATCCCATGATTGGTTGGAAGGAGGGGGTGGGGGGGGTTGTGGAGGCTGGTAGGCCTGCATGGGATGTCTTGTCTTCTCACATCTTCCCTCACAAAGCCGGCCAATCAACGGCAAAGTAAGGCATCGTGGCAACAGCACCACCCAAAAAAAAAAACGACGACAATTTCCTAATACCACTGATCTTCTCCGGTCCTTCCCCTGGGTTGTGACTTGTCGGTACATGCTCCACTCTCGCCATGCAGTCCAGGTCAGTTGGAGCAGATGACAAAGCCGGCGTGATGTTGATGACAGACCGGCGAGGTGAGATCACGTTAATTAGTGTGTGCTTCTTCCCTCTTCCCTCCCGCCAGCTGGCTGAGGGGTCGGGCTTGGCGAGGGCTGTTGGGGGGCTAGGGGAGCCTGGCCACCTGACCTCTGTCTGTTTACTCCATCACAGCCTCAGAAGTTCAACTCCAGAGTAAAAATCAAAGGTCTGATGGCAGACGAGCTGAAATCTGGGGCAGAGAGGGGCGTTTTACTTTCTTTCGCAAACAGATACTCGACCAGCGCTAGTAAGCTGTGAAAAAGGTGATGTTGGAAATCAACACATTGTCGACTTGCCGCTGTAGAAACAAGAAACAAGGTGTAACTCTGCCTCTAACGGCCTTCGGTTTCCGGCTCAAGCTCTGTGCCGTCTCCCCCTAGAAGTTCTGCGATAAGATAGTAGGACTGGGTCCGAGATTGACCCCTCCATAAATGCATTGACCCACTGCTAAGATTAATCCATAGACACCACCACCACACACAGAGATGGACCTGGGATCTGCAGCGGACCCCTTCCAACCCCAGACAATCTCCCACTGGAAACGAGTGTTGCTCCTCAGACCCCAAAAAGCCATCTGGAGCAGGAGGAGGTCATTGGGGAGGCGGGGGCACACGTTTACCCCTCAAACAACCTTGAAACTCCATCTCCACACGGCCCTTCCTGTGTGTGGTTCCTTTTGCGTCCCACTGCCAGCTCATGCTGGCCGGATGACTCACAGCCGGAGTGATGTATTTTGTATTTATAGTACCCCCATCTTCACCTTTTTAACAGCTAAGTAAACCCCCAGTTTTGGCTGTATGTTTTTCCTGGCTATGAGTTTAGAAAGAACATGATCAGCAATGATCGTAGTAGTGACGGTTGTAAAGGTTTGAGGATAAAAATTGGGGACCATAGGATCCAGTGCGAGGGGCGCTGTCAAACGTTCTCATAACCCACCCTAAACTCGCTGGAGCTAGGGGGTGCACCCGCAGAAAAGGCCCGCTCTGGGAATGCGCACTCAGCCGGAAGGGGCAGCTCTCTCTGACTATTTTCCCTGTTTAAAAATAAATATATAATTCCCTGTTTGCGTCTTTCCTCATTTTGGGGGGAATGATCACAATTTATTCCCCAAAAATGAAACCCTTTTCAACTGTAAGTTATTATTATTTCTTTTACCCTTTGACCAGTCCCCTGCCTCCACCGGTTCCACACAGTGTGCACAAATCAGCCACAGTTATGTTCAGCAATGGAAAAGATGAATGTGGAAATGAAAGGAAGCCGTCAATGATTAAGGCTGGGAAAGTGGGGAGGAGTGGGGGTAGAGTGAATAAATGGTGTACTTAATTGTGTGGCCGCGGGCTTCTCGGTGGCTGAATGTTCAGAGAGCAGTGGGGGGAAGGTGAAGGCAGCAGCAGGTAGCCTGGCTGTCAGCAGCGTGGGGGCTGTGGTGAGTCTTGGCATCAGTCACTGGTGTGATGGAGACACAAAGCAGACAGGGTCCACTCGCTCCCATCCCCTCCCGCCCCCCCCCCCCCCCCCCCCGGTGGCGGTCGAGGCTGACGGATTGACACTCGCGCCTCGCTGGGTGTGCGGGCGACTCTTCTGATGTCAACCGGCCCACCTGGGCCGAGTCAGCCACTGGCGAAAGTTAACATCTAGCCGCGGTGTCTGCCAGGGACGGAGCCGGCCTTCTGAGGAACTTGTTGGCGACGCGAGGCTGGAGCCTGGGGGTCACCTTCGTCCAGCGCCAAGGATGTGGTCTCCTCCTCCAGCCTCAGTTTGGTTGAAAGAGGCAGCGCCAGACAAGAAAGCTAATTTATTCTCCCTCCCTCCGGTTAATTGGCCTGGGCACATAACTGCAGTCCAAAAACGTTTTCCGTTTAACGACTTCAGAGAGAGTAGTCCATCCCACTTGAACGTGAAAGTAATGATAATGATCAGAAGTGGTGAGTCACACCCTGCGCTCTGCCCTCCGACCCCGACCTCATTCCTCCCCCGATGTAATTAAAGATGAGGCAGACATTATCGGAATTAAAGGTTTGCTTAACATCCCATCTGAATGCGTGGGATATACCTTGTAAGGCCCTGTGTTGGGAACCCTACGTAGTTATTGTTTGCGGCATAATCTCTGACTGCGGGGGCCTTCCACGGTAACATCAGAGGAGTTGGTATCTGGGTTCCCTTTTAAGAATGTTTTTCAAAATCTTTGTTTCGGCATCCAAGTGACTTCCTTTCACACTTAATTCTCAAACTGACCAATTTCCCCCCCACAAAGAGATGTTTAATTATCACCTCTGCTCTATATATGGTCCTGCTGGTTCGTGCTAAATGGGCCAATGACAGTTGGAGACGGGGCCATTTCACCGGGTGATTAATTATGAAGTAAGGCAAGTGGCAGGAGCCGCGGCAAGGAGCGCCGCGCCACTGATGCATGCTGGGTCGGTGGGCTGGCAGCGGCTGGAAGTGAAGGTCACTTTCCAACCTGGGGAAGGAACGGTGCGACGGGGGAGGTGGTGATGAAGCCGGGGCATGAGTGTGAGCGAGAGCCACAGACAGAGCACTTATTTTTTTCCTTTCTTCAAACCGACTTGAATTAAAATAGATGAATTAAATACTAGAAAGAGGTTTCTATACTTTCTTTTCCTTGCACCACCTGAGGCTTCCATTTAAATAATAAATGGGAAACATTGTAATAACGGCGTTGTGTAGGGCGTTGCCGACCTGCTAGCCTCCAATGTTTGTCTATAATAAGGAGGAGGGGGGTTTCCAGGTTTGTTAACCAAATAATTTATCTTCATGGGAAATATCCCTTAATTGCCAGTCCGGTTGCACAAAACCAAAATATCTTCCCTTTCCTCACAAGCCGAAGTGGTTTAGAGCAAAAACCTGTGATTGCCCCACCTTTATTGATATTCATTGACTTGCCAGTCATCGTTTAATGGAATTGTACGAAGCCCCGCGTAGCATGGTAATGCTCCAATTCTAGTCTCTCTCTCTCTCTCTCTCTCTCTCTCTCTCTCTCTCTCTCTCTCTCTCTCTCTCTCTCTCTCTCTCTCTCTCTCTCTCTCTCTCTCTCTCTCTCTCTCTCTCTCTCTCTCTCTCTCTCTCTCTCTCTCTCTCTCTCTCTCTCTCTCTCTCTCTCTCTCTCTCTCCATGAATGAATGATCTTCAAATGACTCTCGGTGGCCTGTGATCTGGACGGAAGACCCATGAGGTGAACGGGACTTAAAGGAATGCCTTGTTACCGAAACCCAGAGCTAAATAGCATACGATCAGCTGCTTCTCATGGGTAGACCAATAGACTTGCTCGTTGTGCTCCTGAACTAGTAAGCCACTGTCTTTGCAATTAGAGGCCCCGGTTGTGTGCTCATAGACTGTTGGCTTGTGATCGAACACGGCAGCATGTCATAATGTGCAACATGTCCGTAATTAACATTTGTAATTTATTTTATAAGGAGGCTTGTTCTTGTGGCCCCTGGGCACGTCAGTGTGTGTGTGTGTGTGTGTGTGTGTGTGTGTGTGTGTGTGTGTGTGTGTGTGTGTGTGTGTGTGTGTGTGTGTGTGTGTGTGTGTGTGTGTGTGTGTGTGTGTGTGTGTGTGTGTGTGTGTGTGTGTATATATATGTGTGTTGGGCCGGGGGGGGGAATTGCGAAACATAATAACAGCGCAACAGCATTCCCGTAATGCTGGCCAGGCCAGAGTGACTTTTCAAACCATGCCCTTATATAGTGGGTCGGAGTGTTTCCTTTTTTTTTTTTTTTTCCCCTCTCTCTGTGGCAGGTTTGAAACAGGGCAAGATTCCTCCCTGGAATGCCCGGGCCGCATCGAATAACAAGGCGCCCCGCGCTCGCATATATACCGCTGGTGTGGGCATGTGTATGTTTTATAAATATGCTATCAGCATCTCTACATTTCCCAGCTCAATTACTCATCCACTCACGGCTTCATCAGCAGACGCCCAGAGTGGCTCTGTCTCTCTATCTACCTCGCCACTCTTTATTTTTTTTGCTTTCCTGTATCTTGTTTTGCTCTCTGTCTCTGTCTCTCTCTCTGTCTCTCTCTCTCTCTCTCTCTCTCTCTCTCTCTCTCTCTCTCTCTCTCTCTCTCTCTCTCTCTCTCTCTCTCTCTCTCTCTCTCTCTCTCTCTCTCTCTCTCTCTCTCTCTCTCTCTCTCTCTCTCTCTCTCTCTCTCTCGTGCTCTCTCACTCTCTCTCTCTCTCTCGTGCTCTCTCTCTACTGCACACACGAGAGAGCGGGAGAAAGCACTGTTCTTTGTGTTCTGGAGCCTGCCGTCCCCCTAGCCTTGCTGGTTATTAATCCTGGTGTTTTGAACTTGCCCTAAGGCTGGAAGCTGTCTCCTGAAATGCAGATCTGTGTGTGTGTGTGTGTGTGTGTGTGTGTGAGTGTGTATATGTGTCTGTGTGTGTGTGTGTGTGTTTGTGTAAGTCTGTGTTTGTGCGAGTGTGCGTGTGTGTGCGTGCCCCTCAGCCTATCTCTTGTATTCACCAAGCCTTGTGAATGATGACATGCATAATTCCTCTGAGTCATCTAGGCAGCCCGAGAGCAACCCTGGTTTGGGATATGCTTTGGCCTCCACAACTTTTTTTATAGACCAAAAAAGAGGAAGTGTTACGATTTTTGTGTTTGTGTTGGCATTTAGTAAAATTCAGATGTGCAGTTTTGCTTCTCCATTCTAAATCAATTCCCATCCCCTTACGCCACACGTATGCCCGCACGCAAGAGAAGCATCATTCGTCCGCCATCCGTCCGCACCAACCGTTTTTTTTTACCAATTTTCAAAACCGCACCCACCCGCCATCCACCGGTTGTATTTAGCATACTATTTAGGCGAATGCCTTTTTGCGCTTTATTTTTTACAACAAAAAAAAGAAAGCCTCGATATTAAAGAAACGCAGACTCAAGCCACCGCTACCTACATTTTCCATCATGTGGTTGATCACCCAGGTGATTTCCCGCTCACTATCTCTTCCCTATTCCCTTTACCTGAGGTGCTGTGGCAACGCTGACTTCCCCCCCCCAGATTCTGTTACGGTTCCACATGTGGCTTCTCTTGGCCTTCTGAACCAGACGGCTTCACCACACACAGCCACAGAGGGACACACACACAAACACACACACACACACACACACACACACACACACACACACACACACACACACACACATGCAAGCACACACACACACACACACACACACACACACACACACACACACACACACACACACACACACACACACACACACACGCGCGCAAACAGACACTCACGCACACACACGCATGCAAACAGACACACACACACACACACACACACACACACATGCAAGCAGACACACACGCGCACACACACACACACACACACACACATGCAAACAGACACACACTCCTCAGAGAATGGCTAAATATTTAGGAGGCCCCTTATGCGTTCCTACCCCTTGGTCCCGGCTTATTTGAAGTGTTTCAGCGGGTCGCTACAACGGCTGCGTCTACCCTCCGTCCTGTCTGGGCCTGAACCCCACGTCAAGAACCCCTCTGTGCCGCTTGGCTTTTTAATTAGAGTCATTAACCGGAGTACGTCTGCCAACGGGGTGGGAGAACCTTATTACAAACACTTTATTTTCATTCATTTATTTATTTTGCCACCGACGGCAGGCAGGCCCGAGTGAGCTGGTTCCTTCACCGGGAACACACACGTGCGGTACACGCCTTGGCAGACGTAGTGAGTGTTTATGGCCACGGGTTGCCAAACCCCTGAGTTGGAACCCCTCGCCAGGAGATTTCTGCCCCATTTCTGTCCACATCCCCTCTCAATTGGATGTGGGGGAAGAAGTGTGCACGGTTCAATTGGCATGTTAAAGCCGGCTAAAACGTTTGCAGGGTTGTTGTTTTTTCTTTCCGAGCGATGCAGCGTTGAAAACAGACCACCTATGTCTCTACTAGTTCTGTAAATATCGTTACGATATCGCCCGGAGATTTCACATCATTATGTGTGCGTTCAAAACAAAATATATAAAGGAATGTCTCTTTCCACATTACCAGCTTGTATCATGCCGCCTGGAATGTCGTCATGGGTTCCTCCCGTGATTAATGTTTAATTAGTCAGGAGCTGGAGCCAGCCTCCTCTCTGCATACTCAAGTCGGACTCCCTTGTGGATCCCCACCGTGTCTTTCCACCTTCCGACTTGAAAACAAACCATTCTCCCCAAAGATCCGATGTGCTTGGGCAGCACATCTGTTCGCCGCATAAGTTGTAAACAAAACAACTCATAATCACCAAAGCCTGGGAGATTATCAACTAGTAGTTTCCTTCCACATAATAAACTGGCCGAGTGTTTCCGGAGAGCAGAAGCTGATAAGAAGGATTAGATTCCGCTGATCCGCACCAGCTTGGACCCATCTTGAACTCCAGCATCCAGATTGTGGGACTTATAGGAATGTTGTATTGTTATCAGGATGCTACGTATTTATCTAATATTTTTCTTTACATATTACAGCTGCTATAGGACGTACGATTAGGGTTTTTATGGCTGTCATTTGCAACAAATACACTCAAATAATAGCGCTTAAATCGTACCCACAGCACCTTTTTAATTATATTAAATTAATATGATCCGAGTGACCTTTCATAGACTGTCCCGACGGACCTTGCACTGACAGATGAGTTGGCTTCTCTCTCTTCCGAATAGCCCCTATCCCCACCATTCCTCTTT
>NC_079420.1:6277262-6285799 GCF_026213295.1 Gadus chalcogrammus
GGCAGAAGGACATGGGTCTGGTGTAATTTAATACATCAAAGATAAACCCCATACATGTACATCTTCTGTTGCCCATCCCACTGCTTTCAACTTCGTCATGGAAACACACGGCAGGACTCCTGGATTTATTTACTGCTTTCTTCTGAAAAACCTTTTGAGAGGGTTTGAAGTAGACCACATGCAGGTTTCCTCCCTCCCCGAGTCCAGCCGACACAATATGAAAAGGAGGGGGGGAAAAACAAAACGAGGAAGTAATCTTTTCTCAATGCGTGTTGGCGAGACGTTTATGACTTATTCTAGATACCGCCGGCTCCTGTCAAACCCAGTAGCCGGGAACTGGAGTCCGATAACGAGGACATGATGTTTTTTCTCCTTTCTCTTTGTTGACGGCCGAGATGGAATGAGACGAAGCACTTGTTCTTAATGTTGACGGTAGTCGGACTGGGCCCTGACAAGATTTGTTTTCACTCTGTGGACTCCCTCTTCCCCTCTTTCGCCCTCTTTTATCTCCCTCCATCTCTCCTGTTTCTCTGTCTGTCTGTCTGTCTGTCTGTCTGTCTGTCTGTCTGTCTGTCTGTCTGTCTGTCTGTCTGTCTGTCTGTCTGTCTGTCTGTCTGTCTGTCTGTCTGTCTGTCTGTCTGTCTGACGCCTCTCTCTCTCTCTCTCTCTCTCTCTCTCCCTCTCTATTTCTTTTTTCTTTTTCTCTCTCTTTCTCTCGCTCTCTCACTCCCCCCCCCCCCCTCCCATTCTTTCTGGCATGGGGTTTCAGTGTTTCCCCCTGAAAATGTCTTAGTCAAGGTGGGGGGGGTGGGGTGGGGGGGGGGGGGGGGGGGTTCGCAATAATATATACAAAAACCACCTGATGCCGCCTTTTCAATTCCATTCAAAAAGCTTTGTGGCACGACTATTGTTTTGAACAGTATTACCGATGCATTATTTATCTTTATGTACTTGATGAAAGTATGTTTTCTTTCCCTACGAGAGTTTTGCACTTTGTTATTGCATAATAATTGAAAGATATTTATTAAAATAAATAAATTGGTAGTCAAGGCGGGGCCCTAATGTTGTTAAGGCGGCCGCCTTAACCATACAGCGTGTGTGTGTGTGTGTGTGTGTGTGGGAAACACTGAGTTTAAACACTGGGGGAAACACTGGGTTTAATCCACTTCCAGTAAAGCGCTACATCGGTAAACGCATTTTGTTTCGTTTTTGTGTTGGGCTCTCTCACTCCCACTGATCTTAAGGTAAAGGCTCTGACACGCACACACACACACTCGCTCGCACACACTCCCTTCTCTTCTTCAACCGCCTTCCCACCCACCCCCTCGGCCTCTCCCCAGCAGCCCCGCCACCACAATCCTCCTCCTTGTCTCTGAGAGTCTGAAGTGTATTGTGTGTAATCAGTAGATGGGCCTAGCACTTTTATTTAGCTCCTAGTGAAGCAGGGAGAGGAGCATGGATGAGGAATGGAGGGGGCTGGCGAGGGTTCTCCTGACTGTCACTTCCATTAAGCGCGCTGGCCTTAGCCACCACCATCAGCGCCTTTACAACCCGGCACTCTCTGAATCTTCCGTTCGTCACCTCCCCAATCCCCCACACCCCCCTTTCCTCTCCCACGTTCTCTCGTCACCAGACACAGCTTTGTCGTCGTCTCCTTCGATTCTCTATTAAATGTACGTTCCTCTGACTTACTAATTCCATTGTTTGCCGTCTCCTGTGGTGATTCGGTTGATTGGATGTTGGTTAACTGAAAACATTTGGAGATATTTCTGTTGATGTCCATCATCCTCTCTCTCTTTCTCTGGCTCTCGCTGCACCAGTACCTCTGGAGTGCAATAAATTAAGGAATGCTTGACGTTTATGGAGGGAAACACTGAAGGAAGTCCTGGGGTTGTGGCCTTTGGGGTCTGTCTCTCTCCGATTGTTTTGCTTGTGTCTTGTTTTGTTAATATGTCGCTGAGCGTTGTGCTCCCTCTGCGGCCGCACATTGCCGCACACTGGAAGTTTCTGGAAGGAATTTAGTTCCTAAGTGTCTTTTTATCCAGCTCTAACAGGGGCCTCGCCTTGTCAGAGTCTGTTTAGCAGAATAATCAGGGCGTTAATTAACAAAATTCAGTTCAGAATATCAATTATAGCTTTCCTTTATCTCGCAGTCGTGTCGTACGGATAAAAAAAACCCAACCCAACCCCAAAAACAATCATAGCTGATTGAGGGTTATTATTGTTTCATGCTGGGTATAATTATTACTTATTCGCTGACTTGGCTTACTTATTTATTAATATATTTCCTATTAAACTTCTCCTTCTTATTTTTGGATGATTTATATTAAAACGTTTGTCGAGACATGGCCCCTACCCCTGCTCTTTGTGTGTGTCTGTGTGTGTGTGTCTGCGTGTGTGTGTGTGTGTGTGTGTGTGTGTGTGCGTGTGCGTGTGCGTGTGCGTGTGCGTGTGCGTGTGCGTGTGTGTGTGTGTGTGGTGCACTGCAGACAGAGCGTGACTGTTGAGGCGGTGAGCTGCAGGGATTCACTGGCTAGTGTTCTTTAGCTCGCCGCCGTGTCCAGACACGCTCTCCTCGCTCAAGAATGACAAACATCTTCTCTGCCCTGGCTGGCTCACACCCCGACAAAGGCCGGGAGATTTCCTATCGCGCCCAATATCCCTCTCGTGGTGTGTGCACACACACACTCACACAGACTCACACACTCACACACACTCACGCACGCACACTTCATCAAACGCCCTTTTATAGAAATTCACACTCCATGCCCCTGTTTTTCTGCCTTTTTACTTGTCGGTTCTTCTCCATTTTTCAAAACACTATGTAAACAAACTGGTTCTCTATCAATCCATCTCTCTTAAAACACACAATGAGTAACTATAGTTGTGGTGCGGACATTTACTATACCCTGCCAGTTTCACTGTCAGTTTCCCTGTGTGTGTGTGTGTGTGTGTGTGTGTGTGTGTGTGTGTGTGTGTGTGTGTGTGTGTGTGTGTGTGTGTGTGTGTCTGTGTGTGTGTGTGTGTGTGTGTGTGTGTGTGTGTGTGTGTGTGTGTGTGTGTGTGTGTGTGTGTGTGTGTGTGTCAGTGGTATCCTCTTGTGAGCAGCCCGTATACCCCGAGGTTCAGTCAGTTGTCTGGAATGGTGACCCAGCGTCCCTTGGCCTGTATGTTAATATCAAGACATGGAACTTTGTGACTCAGGAACTTCCTTTGCTTTTGTACTCCCTCCATGTTGAGAGACGCCTGAATTTGGACTCGTACCTAAAATTGCCCTCAGTTGGATTCTCTCCAAAAACGCGGCACAGTTTGTTGTGCTAGTGCTGGTCAAACTGTCCACAGTGTGTTTGTGTGTGTGGCAGTGGAATCAATTATAGCAGGGGGCTGTGTGTTCAGTATGCGTAGCGCGGTGCTGGGTGTGATGGGTTTTTGATGGGACTGAGCCCCAGTCACAGATGTAAAGCGGTGTTAATCGAAGCATCATGGAGGGGCTAGCGGCAGCGCAGCCGTCACTGCGACGGCCAGTAATGGCAGAGATGATGGGATGGACTTGGTCTTCCCGGGTAACATTTATTTAAGTCTAGGGCTACCATGCGTTTTTAGTGAAGGGAATTTGCTATGCTACTTCAAAATAAAAGCATATCGTGACACAGGTGATTTTTTTTATTATATTTCTTAATAAATCCGGTCTTGGAAATGAATTTGCCCTGACATTTAAAGATAAAGTCTGCAATAAAAATTGGGTACATTCTTTTTGATGGATGTTCGTCTTGAAACGTGGTTGCCTTTTTCTTCTTAAATTTAGTTTTAGCTGTCTCTAAATTCACTCAACTCCCACTTTTCACACATATTATGAATGCATTCCACCTACCTCAGAGTGTCAATATATGCTGTACTTAATATGCATAGTATGGAATAAATCTACTATCATCTTTCTTGACATTTCTTATTACCCTGTCATGTTTTCTATTAAAGTACTGGATTAACGTGAACAAGTACACATTATGTAATGTCTGCTCAAACAGCCCTGGTTATGTCCTCCTTCAGAGTGATGTCAAAGTGCTAGGTGTGGCCCATTCTCCTCAGTTGTGTATTCTAATACACAAAATAATAATAAAACGGATTGAATCTGTCGTAACTCTTGACTGAACCGACTGTGGGTTACGGCTGGGGGAACGGTACAGAAGGAGGATTGATTTGGTATGAAACTCAACATCAATACTGAGTTTAAGTGCTACGACAGTGCAATTACGGGCCACGCATGCATAATCTGATGCCGTTTTAACAATTATCCAAAAATCTACTTATGTCGTTTCAGATAAAAAACATCTGTAAATACAGGGGGTCGGGTTAATAGGGGAGGTTATCAGGGTGAGTGCCTCAAAAAGAGCTGTAGTAGTAGGTGCTATAGCCTGCTACTATCTATAATGTTAGCTGCTATAGCCTGTTACTATTAGCTGCTATAGCCCGTAACTATCTATTGTATTGGCGGCTACAGCCTGCTGCTATCTGTAGTGTTAGCTGCTATAGCCTACCATCTATAGTGTTAGCTGCTATAGCCTGCTACTATATATAGTGTTAGCAGCTGTAGCCTGCTACTATCTATAGTGGTAGCTTCTATAGCCTGCTACTATCTATAGTGGTAGCTGCTATAGCCTGCTACTATCTATTAGTGGTAGCTGCTATAGCCTGCTACTATCTATAGTGGTAGGTCCTGTTATTAATCTATCAGAGCACATCAGAGCTGGTGTTTCAACAAGTCCAAAGAAACTGACTCATCCTGCTACGCAAAATGCAGAATGAATTGTTATTTTCTCACTTTTTGTACCACAGAAACCGTGATGCTGTGGTACGAAGGAACCCACGTTATTGTTGAAGGTAGCACGCAGAAACAGTTTAAGAGCCCTGCTTCTTTATTCATGCACAAGCATTAGTCATGAGTAATGGAGGCATCCCTTCCTGTCCACCCATAGGATCTTTGTGTGTGTGTGTGTGTGTGTGTGTGTGTGCGTGCGTGCGCCCGTGTGTCCGTGCGTGCCTGTGTGTGCCTGCGTGGCTACAGACTGTTGTGCATTAAATGATATAACTTTGCCATTAGGTAGATATTTATTTTTTTCTTACCCTCCTGGCTTTTCCTGATAACTGTGGCATTGAGTGAATTGTGCATTTGTACTTTATTATTAAGTGTGCTGTCATCATCGCTCCTGCTTCTCTGGAAGCTTCCGGAAAGTAAGCATCCAAGCACTCGCAGAAGCATTCCTCAAGTGGAGGGGGAGAGGAATCGTTTCTTTGGATGTTTCGATTGTCTGACTCTGATCATTTTTCTCCTAATCGCACAGAAAAAACGATCCGTGACGAATGTGCATGGAAAGTTTGTTTGATATTAGTTTGATATTTATGTTTCCAGGGCGTGTCCTCTTGAACGGGCCAAAGATAAATGGGACATGAATGTTAATGTAATCTGGGGATCATTTGGGGTGCATAGCAGAGATTGATTGGTAGTTGCCTCATAGAAACACTTGACACAAGAGTTCATTAGTATAAGCCCCACACACTTTTGGGGGTTTCAAGTGAATTAAATATCGTCCAAAATACACGTACACGTTTATACACAGCATAGTCGTGCTTCCATGTAGCATCGGTCAGGAGCACCGGAATACCTCTGGGAAAAGGCCGGCTTACTATTTATATAAATGTACAGCTCAGTCGACCATCACAGAACTAATTTGTATGACTGCTGGCCAGCATACCCCCCCTACCCCCCCACCCCCCTCCGCCCTGTCCTCCATGTTTGTTCTACCTGGACACGGGGTTGTTATCTGAAGGCCCTGAATGAAACAGCTGCCTGCCCGTCCCCCGTCCCCCGTCCCCCGTCCTCCGCCCCCCGCTCCCGTCCTCCTACGCCTTTTGAGAATGTCATGTTCAGCCCGTGGTGTCAGACACACTGCCCACTAATGGGCTCTTGGCGCCGGTCCAAACGTATCCCGTATTCTGAACCCCAATCTCCCCCCCCCCCCCCCCCCCCTGCGCTAGACTCACCTGGATTATTCCAGACAGCGCTCGGCGGCCGCTGCTGGAAGAGCTTTACCCCACCCTTTCTCCGTGGCACATGGAGGAAAGATTAGGGCCTTCCCAGCGGACGCTCTTGCCGAGCTGCAGGCTAGCACCTGTCGCCACCGCTACCGCCGCCACCGCCGTTAACATTTAGCGGGGAGTCGTCCTTTGTCATGCAGAAATTTCATTCCCCCCCCATCCTCTCCTTTTTCCTTATTTTTTGCTTAACAATCCAGGAAATATCATCTTTTTTTTCAGTTGTTCTCCGCCCTAGCCTTGACACTGGAAGAGGCTGGTGAATCTCAAGTACAGCATCAGCAGTCTCGCCACAGTTAATGTTTACCCATTTTCAGACACAGAGCATGCACTCCAGTTCATATCTGTGGCTCCCGTCGTATCAGGACTCTTTTTTTTAACACAGAAACTCTTATATATCATCCTGTGTCGGGTCCAACACGGCAGTGTGTTTCGGGCCTTAGAGCTTATTAGTAGCCTTCCTCTCACACAGTCTTTTCATTGCAATGTGTAGCACTAACGGCTTCCAGCCAGCCTTCCTGCATGCTGCCTTGCCACAGCTCCGTGTGGCAGCTAAGGGCTATTAGCTTGCCGTCCTTCAAGCAGTTTTGCCCCAGCATCACGGCATCTGGCTTTCCAGTGCATTGGCTTTATCTCTTGTCGCTCCTGTCTCTCTGTCTGTGGCTATCCCGAGTCAGGACACAGACAACCTCTTTGCCCCTCCCTGCCTCTGTCTGTTTGGCTGTAATGCAGTTTAAGCCCTTTGGAGAAAAGGGCATTAGCCTATATATGCGGGCAGCAGTGCTTTGTCATCCCGACCTGCATGGCCGCTCCAGATGGGTGATTAGTCAGGAGTGTGTGTTTGTGTGTGTGCGTGCGTGTGTGTGTGTGTGTGTGTGTGTGTGCGTGCGTGTGTGTGTGTGTGTGTGTGTGTGTGTGTGTGTGTGTGTGTGTGTGTGTGTGTGTGTGTGTGCGGCGCATTCACATGTTTACCAACTAATGGCCTAGTATCATCCTACAATAGCCCCATCCCCATCGCATCCCCATCGGCACCAAGTTAATCTGACTTTAGCTAACTGGGCTTCCATCAATGCGTCAGAAGGTGGCTGCATAAACCATGGATGAAAGAAAGGGGGGGGGGGAGGGGGATACAAACCAAAACAAAAGCCCCAACTGGTCGTTGGTGAAGTAGAAGGATAAGAAATTTGGGAAGAGCAGCAGGAACGTCTGGAGAAGGATGAGGCTGAGAGGGAGCACACCCACGCTCCATTGTCCAGCTGCAGCCTCACACCGTCTCTCCGAGAGCGCGGAACAAAAGCGCGGCGCACGAGTGCCATGAAAGATTAATTGGTTGTCGCCGGTCGGCCGGTGACGCGGCTCGTCACCTCCAGCCCGGAGGACGGCTGAGTCAGAATACCGAGCGGCGATACCGCCGGGCTGCCAGGCGACCGGACGCCACAGGGAACGACTTTAGTCCTCTTTTGGCCCCTGGCACTGGAAACATTCCGGACATATTTCCTCTCCGCTTCCGGAAGCCAGGCCTGTTTTATTCGTTTTTTTCCCGCCGCTGTGCAGGTAGCGTACATGATGCGTGAGCCGGTTAGAAGGGGCTCCCTTTGTCATGGCAGCAATTGGCACGCTGGACATAGTTAGCGGGTGATTTGAGTTTGTGCGCGTGTGCGCGCGTGTGCGTACACGGCGCTGTTTGTATTTACACGTGTATGAGGGGCACATCTGTCGTAGCTTTAATTAGTTTTGCCTGGCACGGGCACGGCCTCTCTCTCTCTCTCTCTCTCTCTCTCTCTCTCTCTCTCTCTCTCTCTCTCTCTCTGCTGTTTAATAGCAGCCTTGACAACAGGCATTTATCAAGGTCTCCCGCCCGCCAGGAGGATCGGTCTCTCATTTGGCCCCGGTGACTTTTAATGTGATTACGTGATTTTCAAGTGAGGTATTTTATTTTTGGTAGCAGAGCCCTGATCCGTGACGCCGTCAGGGGGCCCAATGCATACTGAGGCGTGCAGAGAAACATGAAATGCAACCTCCACATCACATTCCTTCCCCAGTACCTTTTCATGCCTCAGCCTTTCGCTTTTTCCTCTCATGTGTACCTTGGTGTCTGGATGCCACGTGCCCAACCCAGAAATCCCCCAAATCAACCCACATCCCTCCTGTTGTGGCACTTTACCACCAAAGTAGCTCTGGTTCTTGAAGCGGTTACGTTCTGGATTTTCTGAGCGTTGGTGCTATCCCTCCAACCAGGCCCACGTCTCCACCAGGTTTGAGCAGAACCATTACAATCAAGGCAGCCTCATCCACAGAGAGCCTTGCTCAAAGCACAACAGTAGAAGAACAGTAAAAGCATGCTCTTTTTTTCTCCTTCCTCTTTATCCGACCTGTAGTATGACACGCCCACTGTCGTCATGGTTCCCTCCTCAATGAAAACCTTCCCCTGTTTGGTTCCGGCCGGG
>NC_079420.1:6285899-6295899 GCF_026213295.1 Gadus chalcogrammus
CCCCCCCCCGCTGCCGCCCCCCCCCCCCTCATAATCTGCTGCAGTGTGAATTTTTTCCTGCGCAATTTAGTTTTCTCTTCCCCTCGAATCCACACAGTGAATTGGCCCATCGATCTGTCCTCGTGGGGTTGTTTTAAATAAAGGTCCGGTGTCCCCTCTCCACCAGAGCATGCAGGGCCTCTGACAGCCTTGATTGCCCCGCTGATGGGACGACACACAAACACTGCTATGGCGTGAGCGAAAGGGAGGCCGTAATCGGAGAAGGGAGTGGAGAACGTGTGTGTGTGTGTGTGTGTGTCAGTGTGTGTGTGTGTGTGTGTGTCAATGCGATTGTGTGTGTGTGTGTGTTTGTGTGTGTGCGATGAAAATGCTGGTCACTCTCTGAAGAGTGGTTCTTAGGTTACCATAGCATAGTCTGACGCAAGTCCCGTGTGGCACTGGCAACACACATAGGCGCACAGGCACACAAACACACGCGCACGCACGCACGCGCACACACACACACACACTCACACACACACACACACACACACACACACACACACACACACACACACACACACACACACACACACACACACACACACACACACACACACACACACACAGCCAAAAGGCCGCCTGTATGAATGCATTGCGTGGCCCCGCCCGCTTCTGCCACCCTTCTAAAACCATCTTGTCCAGTCCTTTCCTCCATGTTCAAATAAAATGCGTTTGTGTGTTCTGCACATCACGTTGGGTGGGCCTTACCTGTACTCCAGTGTGAGCGGGGGGCTTTGATCTGTTTCTCTTCATGCAAGACCGGCGCTGTCGGCGTGGGATTTAGGATGAAAAAGGACTGAATACAAATATCTCTCTCCCTCCATCTCTGACTCTCCGTCTCTCTCTATCGTTCTCTTACGCCCTCTCTCTCTCTCTCGCTCTCTCTCTCTCTCTCGCCGCCTCTTTCTCTCTCTCAATCTCTCACCCCCTCTCTCTTCATCTTTCTCGCCCTCTCTCTCTCTCGCCCTATCTCTTGCCCTCTCTCTCTCTCTCGCTCTCGCTCTCGCTCTCCCTCGCCATCTCCCTTTCGCCCTCTCTCTCTCTCTCTCTCTCCCTCTCTCGCCCTGTCTCTTTCGCCCCCTCTCTCTCTTGCTCTCCCTCTCCCTCTCTCCCTCTCCCTCTCTCTCTCTCTCTCTCTCTCTCTCTCTCTCTCTCTCTCTCGCCCTCTCTCTCTCTTTCCCTCTCCTACCCTCCTCTCTCTCGCCCCCCCCCCCCTCTCGCCCTCTCCCCCCTAACTACCCTCTCCCACGCACTCACACAAGCTCATTCTGCTCTAGCTTGCTGTGATCTCCCCTCTGATCCGCCAATGTCTTCTGGGGTCATGAAGGAGCAGATTTCTGGGGCTGGTAATTGCAGGGCTGCCGGCCACCACACCTGTTGCTGTCAGCCAGGGCAGTGTGGGAGAGGGGGGGAGGTGCCCTGCCCTCTTGCCCTGCTTATCCACCCCTCCTCCTCTCCCTCTTTTTTTTCTGTGTCTCTCGTTCTTTCACTTCCCTTTCTCATTCTTGCTTCCTCTTTGGTTCGGTTCATTGCTGTGTGTATTCTTTACTCTCTTTTCTCTCTCTCTCTGTCTTTCTGTCTCTCCTGCTCTTGCTCTCTCTCCGACTCGCTCAGGCGCCCTCTCTCTTTCTCTCTCTCTCTCTCTCTCGCACGCTCTCGCTCTCTCCCTCTCTCTCTTTCTCTCTCTCTTTCTCTCTCTCTCGCACGCTCTCTCTCTCTCTCTTTCTCTCTCTCTCGCTCTCTCTCTCTCTCTCTCTCTCTCTCTCTCTCTCTCTCTCTCTCGCTCTCGCTCTCGCTCTCGCTCTCTCTTGCTCTCTCTCTCCCTCTCTCTCCCTCTCTCTCTCTCTCTCTCTCTCTCTCTCTCTCTCTCTCGCTCTCTCTTGCTCTCTCTCCCTCTCTCTCCCTCTATTTCTTTCTCTCTCTCATTGTCTGTTTAAAAAAGTTTGAAGGAAACTATCTTCATTATTAGTTAAATATATGGAAAACACTTGATTAAAAAGGTTTGTTGTAAAAAAATAACTGGCTGTTTATTTTAGCAGAAAACAGAAATTAGAAAAGTAAAGGGACAGAGTTACTGTGCACCTAGATAAACCAACCATGGCTTGTAATGTCTAATCGCACTCCCACCTGTTGGTAAAATAGGGCCCCTTTATTGCTTTCGGAAATGGAGGATAAAGCTGGAGTTAACATATGATGTACTAATTCATTAAATAGATCTTCTTAAAAACATATGGGCGATTGGAGGCTCTCTCTTTTGGCTTTTTTGTATTATTAAGTAACCATCTGTAGTTTTCTCTGGGCAGGTTTGAATACTGAAGGAATGTGAACCAAAAGTTGGCACGGTTTTCCCAAAGTGTTAAAAATCCTACTCTCTCTGTGTTTATGTGTGGGTTTGTGTGTGTGGGTGTCTGTCTTTTTGAGTTACGTGCGTGTGTGTATTTGAGTGTGTAGTTTAGAGTTGTGTGCGTGTGTTTTGGAGTTGTGTGTGTGTGTGTGTGTGTGTGTGTGTGTGTGTGTGTGTGTGTGTGTGTGTGTGTGTGTGTGTGTGTGTGTGTGTGTGTGTGTGTGTGTGTGTGTGTGTGTGTGTGAGTGTGTGTGTGAATCCAACACACTCCATTTGGCGATCACTGACGTTTACCCCCCCCCCCTTCTTCTCCCCTATCTATCCATCCCTCCCCTTTCTTCCTCCCTCTCCTCCCTCTCCTCCCTCTCCTCCCTCTCCTCCCCGTCCTCTCTGTCTCCAGAGCCGGGCCCTTAATGAAGCAGAGGGTCAGCGACAGTGTGCGGCTAATTGGCCAAGTGTGCCCGGGGCTCCGGCTGCCTGCCTTTGAAGTGTCCAGCGAGGCCCCGCCGCGCCAGCCCAACTGTTCCCGCACCTCCTCCTCCGCCGCCGCCGCCGCCGCCGCCGCCACCACCGCCACGCGGCTCCGTCTCACTCCAGCAGCCCAGACAGCCACAGCACCTCCAGCCCTCGCTCCCTAGTGAGTGCCGCTTCCCTTTTCCCCGGTGGGTTCACCTTTTAGTGTTGACTCTGTGTTGCTTCCACTTAATTTTTGCAGGTCTTTTGCTATTTTTGCGTGATATTTTTCTGTCTATCACGCTCGTTTTCGTTCTCGTTCTCGCTCTCGCGCTCTCTCTCTCTCTCTCTTGCTCTCTCTCTCTCTCACTCTCTCTCTCTTTTGCCCTCTCTCTCTCTCTCTCGCCCTCTCTCGCTCTCTCCCGCTCTCTCTCTCTCTCTCTTGCTCTCTCTCTCTCTCACTCTCTCTCTCTTTTGCCCTCTCTCTCTCTCTCTCGCCCTCTCTCGCTCTCTCCTGCTCTCTCTCACGCACTCTCTCGCTCTCGCTCTCTCTCTCTTGCTCTCGCTCTCTCTGTCTCTCTCTCTCTCTCTCGCTCTCTCTCGCTCTCTTTCTCGCTCTCGCTCTCCCTCTCTTTCTCTCTCTCTCTCTCGCTCTCCCTCTCTTTCTCTCTCTCTCTCTCTCTCTCTCTCTCTCTCTCTCTCTCTCTCTCTCTCTCTCTCTCTCTCTCTCTCTCTCTATCTCGCGCGCTCTCGCTCTCGCTCTCTCCCTCTCTTTCTCGCTCCCGAGCTCGCGCTCGCTCTGGATCTCTCTAGCTCACGCTCCCTCTTGCTCTCAATCTCTCTCGCGTTCTCGATGTGTGTCTCATTGCGTCTGTATGAAATATTTATGCCGGTACGTTAATTCTCACACTTCCCCATCCCAAAAAATTTTCTCGCTCTCTGTGGCTTCATTCCAACGCGCTCACACCCTCTCCTCTTCCTCTCCACTCACTATGGTGTGATTTGGGCGATGTCCATGGTTCCCCCATTGGAATGCATCCAGGAAAAAACTAGTTTCAGCCATATTTCCTGGCTGCCTCTCCACGAGAGCGGCCCCTGTGCTGGCCAATCTGTCGGGTTCGAACAGTGGGAGGCTGCAGGGACGAGAAAGGAACAACTTGGGCTAGAGCTTTTTAATTAGCAGTGCCTCCACTTTCTACTCGTTAAGGTACCTTTGGCTCCCATTGTTTGGCTGTCACCACCTCGGTAGATACGGGGGAGCTGTGCTAAGCTCCAGGGGTGTGTCTATGTGTGTATGTGTGTGCGCGTGCGCGTGTGGCAAGCTTTTCTGTTACCTAGGAGATATGGATGGCCTGTCAGTTACCTGAGAACTGCAAAACCACTCAAGTGTCACACGCTACTGAACCCAATAAGTGGCCATTTCGTTATCATATTCCGAGATTTTTCTGACAGAGTTTGAGATGGTTGAAGCGTTTATGAGTAGGCTGTGAAGCCTTGGCCTGGGGTCATCCTGGACTATTTAATCTTTGCTTAAGTATCTTCTGCATTCCACCTGAATGAGCCTGGACTGCTGCACTTTTGAGAGATGACCTTGGTCATCCATCCACAAGTGGAGAAACGTCGAACACTGATTGTCCCCTGGAATGCGAAATAGTTTCAAGTGGATTTGAGTATTTTTTATCAATCGTGGATTGACATATTTTGGTTTGAAGCCACAGTTTTAAAACAAATAGGAAAGGAAAGGAAGGAAACTGATTTGCGGTAGGCCAATGGCAGTTAGCAAAAAAGCGTGGTTGTGAACAGTTTGTCACAAGTGGTGCTCTTAGACGCACTTTACTGTTGATTGCAATTCACAAAGGGAACCATCTAAGGAAGTGGCTGCATACGGTTTAACAAATGACATTTCTGTTTCCGTCGTATGACACCTTGCGCGAGTGTGTGTGTGTATCCGGGGACCTCTGACTGTGAACAAACTTTCCAGATTTTTCTAGAGCCAAAGCATCCATAACGACTCAAGACTTGCTATTTTCCTTGCGGGACGTAGGGATCCATCTGTGGCGGGCTCAGCCTGCCAGACAAACTGTGTGTGCATGTGTGTGTGTGACTGTGTGTGTGTCTGTTTGTGTCTCCCTCTCTATCTCCCTTTCTCATTCAATCTTCATCTCTGTAATCAGTTGTTTGCTTAGGTCAGATCCCCTGTGCTCTGCTTTCCACCATCACATATTGCCTTTGGTCCTGTTGCCTGTCTGCTTCATTACCTGCCTTCAAGCCTGCCCGACTGTCTGCCTTTTTGTCTGCCTGTCTGTCTGTTTGTTTGCCTGTCTGTCTGCCCGCCATCTGGTGCTATAAGAGATTTCCGTTGTTTGTAATGTAGGCTACCCCAGGTGGCTCCTCAGCCAGCTCTGAATTAATAGAGGCTTGTATAGATGGTCGAAGAGGCACTCTCTGCAGGACGTGCGCTGTGTGCGTCTGTAACATTTTTACCCCCCCAAAAACGCGTCAGCCATAAAAAATGCAGTGCTTTATTTTTGTGTTATTCTTTTCCTCTGTTCTGTTTTGCACCTCTCTTCCTCTTCCCTCCCCTCCGCTTCTCCCGCGGCTCCCAGAGGACAGTGTAAATGTCATGGTAATGACATGCTTCCCGCTATCCCACTAGGATTAGGACGTGTCAATCATTCCCGCCGTCGGGGATTTGCCTTGGCAGCACCCAGGAGCAGAGAGGTGTTGCGGGGGTGGGCGAGGTATCAAGGTCTCTGGATGCACCGAGCCGAACCAAAGCGGGCACCTTTTTTCTTTGCTGCCTTTTTGTTTTGGAGAGGTTTACGTAAAGGGAGAGCGGACTCTCTTTGATATCCCGTGGCCGTGCGCACACATGCACACACGCACACACACACACACACGCACAAACACTTATACGTATACAGACACACACGTTAATGTACACGTACATGAACAGGTACACACACTCACACACATACATATGTATGCGCACAAACATGCACGTACACATACACATGCAAGTACACATACACATATGTACATCTACACACACATACACATATACACATACATACATACATACATACACACGCACATACACACACATGCACAAACACACACGAACACACACACATATATGCACACACACACAATCACACATACACACAAACACACACACTCACACACACACACACACACAACCGCTCTTTGTGCAACATTGAACTTTGCTTTGAGTTGTGTTCAAGCAACACCGGTCCTTTGATTGCTTGTTAGTGTGGTATTTAGGCAGTTCTGCTGCATATGCCCTACATGTAAAAAATTCAAACAGAGGGACAATTAAGGACAATAGTTTGTAAATTATATGGTTTGCACTACTTTCAATGCTTATCGAATATTTTTACCTTTCAAATGGGACATATTATACCACCAGGTGTGAGTGTGATTAGCACACCTGGTGGTATAGTATGTCCCCTTTAAATACTTTTGAGTGTTTTCGCTATGTTTCTGAATGTGCAAGCACTGAACCGAAGGTGAGTTGGTATTTGCACCTCTTGTCGTTTAACATTCCAAGGGGAAAGCCAGTGCAGTGTGATATCTTTCCAAAAGGCTTTGTGTCTTCTTTTCATATATATTGCCGCCCGTGGCCATGCCTTAAACAGTGACACTTTTGAAGTTGATTCAGGTGAATAACGGAGAGGAGAGCAGTGCAGTCCAACATCAAACATTTCTCCCTCTTTTATATTATTCAAAACTGGTCTGAATTTCACCATGCATCCCCAAAGACGAGGCTGAATAATTCATTTTTAGCCCCTCCACTAAATCAAAGGACTGATCACCAATTTTCAATGTCTGTGATCTCTGGAAATTAAGCCTCTCAAAACAGGCCATTGTTGTATTATCCGTGGTGAGTGGACTAAACAGCATCAAGCGGTTGGAATCAGGAGGATCAGGAGGGCGAACAGACAAAAACACAGTGACGTGTTTATCTTGGATTGAAAAGCACGCGTGCCTGTTCATTTTGTTTTCTGTCTGGTTTTGGGCCGCGCTTCTATTTTTCTTTCCCCGCTCCCCCCGGTAAATAGAATCGTTTAATCCCGAACCATCAGAAATCCATCACAATCGAGGAATCTTTCCAAGCGATGTATTGTATGACAAACAGAAGCCCTTAGGAACGCCAGAAAACCCATCGAAATCGGTTCCCTCCGAATCCGTCCGTCAACAACTTATTCGATAACCACAAGCTAACACACACACGTACACGCACACAGGCACACACACGCACACACACACACACGCACACACACAGTTCCACACCTCTAAAACTCTTCATTTTTCCCGATTAACACAACAAGGTCGCTTTTGTTTGCTCAGCTCCCCAAAAAATATTTCCAAAACACTTTTGTTCTTTCCTCCTCTCACCCTCCCTCCCTCCTTCCCTCTGTCCCTCTCCTTCCAAGTCAACGTGACTCCCCCCCTAGCCCTCCAGCACTCCCTCGCCCCCTCGCGAGGATCCAAGCTGTCGAGACTGGCTGGCCCGCGTCTCTCTTGCCAGGGCTCGGTTGGAGCAGATCCGGCCTGCGGCCCGTAGCCATCTCTCCAACCCTCCGGCTCTCGCAAAAACAACGTCTGCCCCGTGCAACTGTCGCCCTCGACGCTCTGCACGGCGGGGATGGGGGGGGGGGGGGGGGGGCACGGGGGGGGCGCGGGGGGGGGGCGCGGCAGCCTGTCGTAGAGAGCGTTTGATGGCGGGGCCTTGAGAGCTCAGAGTGGCTCAAGCCTGTCGTTTCGCTCGTCCTCGGCTGAATTTAAGTGAGGGGGTGAATACAATAAAGCGCGCTGCCAGTTCCAGATTGGTCAGAACCCAAATACCAATAAGCTCTGAGGATAAACGGCTCTGATACCGTCGAATTGGCGTCCGTTCGCTTGCCCTAAAAATAGGCATGTTTTTATTTTTTTTAAATGACCAAGGATTTAAAAAGACCCATTCCCTGTCTGGCCCCAAGATAATCACGCGAAAGGCGATTATGTCCCTGATTATCTTGGGCGGACTATTGGTAGACCAAGAGTTCCTTCCTTTAGCATCTGATTTCCCATGACTATATGCGTAGGGATGGGGTTGTCTGGTTTTTGCTCAGTAGTGTGTTTGTGTGTGTGTGTGTGTGTGTGTGTGTGTGTGTGTGTGTGTGTGTGTGTGTGTGTGTGTGTGTGTGTGTGTGTGTGTGTGTGTGTGTGTGTGTGTGTGTGTGTGTGTGTGTGTGTGTGTGTGTGTGCGTGCGATAGATTAATCTGTAAATGTGATGGCGTGCTATTAAGACGGACACAAATGTGTCTACACACTTGAGATGCACTATTGACAAATTTACGCTCCAGCATAAATACGTCTAAAAACAAATTGACTGCTGGAAAGAACGAAAGCATATGGCTTCATTACGGGAAGAGTGCGGCAGCGCGCTTATCGTAGTTTGACATTGAACATTAACTATCAATTTAGAACAGTAAATTAGGATAGAATTGCCTGCGTGCTTGGCAGGTTTTCGTATGCCTCAACAATAAAGCCATTAAATGATGCTTCTAGTTCTAACCTCGCATCCACTAACGGTTCCATCATGAATAGTGAGTGTAGCGGTGATCTAAGAATCTGTACCTTGTGAAGACCCCAGCCCAGACCTTACTAACTCCATACAGACTTCTCTTGCAGTTGAACCATAGACTGTAAAAAAAACTATGGATGTTGCCACCTTGACGTCACACATTGGTTTACACACAACTGGTGTAAAGCCTTGGATTTAATGTCACAGGTGGCGCCATTGAATGAGATTCTTGAAGGCCACAGCGTAAACAATCCATATAGATTGCCAGTTGAGGGCAGTGATTTAATGGCCGCCTCACTGTAGTCTATGGCCGAAACTCATTCATATTAAATCCTTAATAACTGTTGAAGGGAATAGAGCAGGTGAATTGGACCTCACAAAATTAATAATATGGAGATGAACTGGCGACCGATATTCAAACCGAACGAAGAAAAAAAGAATAAAATCTGTGATATGAGCACAAATTCAAAATCCTCCCATTGACAGAATGGAAGGAACATCATAAGGCACATTTAATTGTGCCTACCTATTATAAATAGGTGTGTGTGTGTGTGTGTGTGTGTGTGGGTGTGTGTGTGTGTGTGTGTGTGTGTGTGTGTGTGTGTGTGTGTGTGTGTGTGTGTGTGTGTGTGTGTGTGTGTGTGTGTGTGTGTGTGTGTGTGTGCATGTGCATGTGCGTGCGTGTGTTTTGTGTGTGTGCGTGTGTGTGTGTGTGTGTGTGTGTGAGGCAATTGGCTTGATTTGTAGTGCTTAAACATATAGTAAATATGGAAACCACAAAGTGTGGATAAGCACAGGTCTGCGGAAAGCGACAACCACATAATGCTGAATGGCGGTCCTCTCAATAAGATATTTTTCTTCTTTTTACACAACCTTTGTGGAGATTATTGATAAGGAGTATTGATGGGTGACATTGACAAAGTCATAATCGTTTCCCATCCCATGGTGGAGACATACTTTGTGGCTTGATACGGTCATTAGGCAGCCATGCACGGACTCATGAGAAAGTGTGTGTGTGTGTGTGTGTGTACGCGTGTGTGTTTGTGCACGGCATGTTCCGAGAGATTCTGGGACACCATTAGCCCTGTGTGAATCCAACTGGCTCACGTCAGGCTTGGTTTATTTCAGTATTTAATTTTAACATTGGACATTAAGGCGAAGTCGTCCGGCTTTCATGGCAAACACGGCAATGAAAACCATTTCTGCGATTGGCTGTGTGTGTGTGTGTGTGTGTGTGTGTGTGTGTGTGTGTGTGTGTGTGTGTGTGTGTGTGTGTGTGTGTGTGTGTGTGTGTGTGTGTGTGTGTGTGTGTGTGTGTGTGTGTGTGTGTGTGTGTGTGTGTGTGGGGAGGAAAAGGTCAAGCCATCGCTTGGCAGGACACTGCCAGCTGTCTCCCCTTGTACGGAGAGAGAGCAGCGTTGAGTGTGCCGTGTTTATCGCCCAGACACCCTGGCTTTTTTTGCGATCTCCGCCGATGACGACGTGAGACTTTTTCTCCCCGAATGGTGCTTTACGGTTAATTGTCCATCTGTGGCCCCTAGGGAGGGCCATCGCGGGCCCTGTTGGTCTC
>NC_079420.1:6298399-6323399 GCF_026213295.1 Gadus chalcogrammus
TTTTAAGTAGGCTATTTATGGTGAAGATATTGTATTCATTTGATTATAATAAAACCTCCATTACGGGTGCGAGGCGTGCGGCTGCGGCGGCGAGGGGGAGAGACGCCGCCGGGAGTGCAGCTCAAGGTAATAACCACGGCGCGTCTGCTCGCAATGAACCACAGAAGAAGAAGAACTTTTTTTTGCGATATTGGTTTCTTTTGTATGGGGGTGGGGCGGGGGGGTGCGATCTCGCCAAGATAGGGTTGGCGGGGAGTAATAAAGAAATATATCTGTTTTTATTGTGCCCCGGCGACAGAGTTATGTTTAGAGCCAGTATAAAGAGCAGGAACACGGCGTAAAATTATATTACGGGCCATTAGGTGGAGACCCCGATGCTAAGCGTCGCTAGCGGTAACTGAGAACCAAGGGGTAATGGGGCCGGGCGTATTGTCTGTGATCTGCACTTTCGCTTCTCGCTGATTGAATCGTCTCCATGACGAGCACTCCATCTCCCCGGGAAGCAGGGAGCGAGGTGGGGCATGGGGGGGGGTGGGGGGGTGGTGGTGGTGGTGGTGGTGGTGGTGGGGGGGGTTAAGAAGCAGTGCTTTTTTGGCCAGGGACCTCACTCTATCAAGCCCCTGGAAGATGAGACAGAGCTCTCTTAGCGGAGTGAGAGCAGGATGATTATGGCGACGACGGTTCAGGCATCATCCGATCTAAATTGGTGTGGCCGTGAGGAAGAGAGATGTCGCTCTCTGGGATTTGAAAATGGAAGTCATTTCGTCGCGCGAGGACGGCGCCGTTAAGGCGAGGAATGGGGGGAACGGGATCGGTCACACGGCCAATATGACAACAGCAGGCGAAGATTGACGTCTTTGTCGGATTTCTTGTGCCGAACCCGCCGAAAAAGGCTGTGGTTTCCTGCCGATGTATGTGTGTGAAACGCAATTGCTGCCGAACTCGAATCCTTGTGACTCTGCTCACGAACCCCCAGAGATTCGGGCTGTTTATTCCCATCTGGGCT
Source organism: Gadus chalcogrammus (assembly GCF_026213295.1). NCBI lineage: Eukaryota > Metazoa > Chordata > Actinopteri > Gadiformes > Gadidae > Gadus > Gadus chalcogrammus. Next base: position 6,299,406 of record NC_079420.1, read on the forward strand.
TCCCCAAGGGGTCGATAGCATCGAAGAGTCAGAGTAGAGCCAGTATATCCCGGTGTGTCTGTCCAAGACTTGGAAGGAAGTCATCCTCTGAATGCATTTTAAACCGCCAACGTTTATTGACTTTTAATAATACGTGGTTCCAAACATCTGTTTTTTTATTTTCGACAAATACTCCGGAGAAGTTCTGATGGAGCGCGGCACTCCTGCCCTGGGGGGCGGTTGCTTTTACGCTGGTATTCCCCTCATTGAAGTTCTGTCTCCAGCCATGCTGTGAGCCCGCCCTAAGAAATATATCAATAAATTATAGACATATTAAATACTGCATTCAGAGTCAGACTTCGGAGTCCGACTTCTCGTATATTTGTATTAATACAAAGCGGAGAGGCAGAAAACGAGTAAACAAGGAGCCATTAATGTGTCTTGTAATAGGACTGCTGGTTTGGATGTGGGGGGGGGGGGTCACTTATTGGAAAAAAACAGAACCAGGCTCATGTAGAACCCTCCAGCAGAATGCAGGGTGTGGGTTGGGGGCTCCTGCTGTCTCAGGTGGCGCTCCTGAACAGGCCCGGTGTTGTCTGAAGCCAGGGGCCGCGAGGGATCTCTTGGTATGCGCGGGGGCATGGTAGGTAGCAACTAAAAGTGTGCAAGGAATCCCAGGCATGCTCAATGAAACCAGATGTGTGTTTCTGCTCGCGTCGGGCAACGCTTATATGGCGGTCAAACACACATACATGGGCAGAGGGGGGGATGGGGTGGGGCGGGGTGGGTTGTCCGAGGTGGAGGGGGGAGGGGAGGGGGTAAGGGGGTTGTAGTCATGTATTTGGCACACCACTCCACAGAAGAAAGTTAAACCATAGCTGTGCCTGTGGGCAGTCTAGCCCACAGAGGACAGCACAAAATTTGACATGAAAGCAGGAACACCAGCTCAACCTTAGTTCCAGCAGTTTCCACTTGCTTGCCTTTTCGCCAAGAAGGAAGCTGTGTGTTTTAGGTCCAGGGGGGTGTATCCCCTCTCTTATCTCCCCATTCAGTCCGTGAGACCAGTGGCATAATGGCCAACAGACCACTGTCAGAAACTCACATGGTGAGTCGTCAACATCAGATTATAACACATGTTCTGATGGTCCTCCTTGTGCAGACTTCCAGTTGTGCCTTGCTCTTATTTGGTCATATTTTACAGTGACCAACTGTGAAATAACGGCCAGTCCTGTCTTGGGTAATGGACCATGTCCTCCGCCAGAAAGTAGTGACCATTGGTGAAACGCAGAGGGGGAAACCAGCAAGGAGCGCACAAAAGCTTTTCAAATCGATACCACTTCCCCAGTCGCCCGCTTCTTCTTCTTCTTCTTCTTCTTCTTCTTCTTCTTCTTCTTCTTCTTCTTCTTCTTCTCCTTCTTCTTCTTCTTCTTCTTCTTCTTCTTCTTCTTCTTCTTCTTCTTCTTCTTCTTCTTCTTCCTCTTCTTCTACTCCTCCTTGGCTAGCCCCTGCTATCAAAGGAAGTGTTGTTCATTTGGCGAACACACTTGTTGAGAGCCAAGCGTTATGATGTTGGTAGTGGCGTGCGGGATGCCTGAACATGTCTGTTGGCCCCCTTATCTGCCATCGACACGGGAAATGAGCAACCACCAGCATTGAAGTCCCTGAAGACTTTCTTTATTCTAATTGCCTTTCCCTCTCCCCGGTGCAGAAAGCCAAATTTAAAATAGTGTAAATACCCCCTTACTCCTCCTGCCTGCTTGCCTGGTCGCTCCCTCTCGCCCTCTCTCTCTCGCCCTCTCTCTCTTGCCCTCTCTCTCTCGCCCTCTCTCTCGCCCTCTCTCTCGCCCTCTCTCTCTCGCCCTCTCTCTCTCTCTCTCTCTCTCTCTCTCTCGCCCTCTCTCTCTCGCCCTCTCTCTCGCCCTCTCTCTCGCCCTCTCTCTCTCGCCCTCTCTCTCGCCCTCTCTCTCTCTCTCTCTCTCTCTCTCTCTCTCTCTCGCCCTCTCTCTCACCCTCTCTCTCTCTCTCTCTCTCTCTCGCCCTCTCTCTCTCGCCCTCTCTCTCTCGCCCTCTCTCTCGCCCTCTCTCTCGCCCTCTCTCTCTCGCCCTCTCTCTCTCTCTCTCTCTCTCTCTCTCTCTCTCTCACCCTCTCTCTCTCTCTCTCTCTCTCCTCCCTCTCTCTCTCTCGCCCTCTCTCTCTCTCTCTCTCTCTCTCGCCCTCTCGCCCTCTCTCTCTCGCCCTCTCTCTCTCTCTCTCTCTCTCTCTCGCCCTCTCTCTCGCCCTCTCTCTCTCTGTCTCTCTCTCTCTCTCTCTCTCTCTCTCTCTCTCTCTCTCTCTCTCTCTCTCTCTCACTCTCTCTCTCTCTCTCTCTCTCTCTCTCTCTCTCTCTCTCTCGCCCTCTCGCCCTCTCTCTCTCGCTCTCTCTCTCTCTCTCTCTCTCTCTCTCTCGCCCTCTCTCTCACCCTCTCTCTCTCTCTCTCTCTCTCTCTCTCTCTCTCTCTCCCTCTCCCTCTCCCTCTCCCTCTCTCCCCCTCCCTCTCTCTCCCTGCCTTGCTCCAGCTTCCAGCTCTTCACCTTGCCTGGCCCCGCTGCCCCTTGCTCAGCCCTTCACTGTGTCTCTCCGTTCGTCTGCCGCGCGGAGCGGTGAGATGGAATTAACCGGGTGACAGTTTTAATGACACTCGGCGCCCGTCTCAGTAGAGATTGGCTCCCCACACACACACGGCGGCTCAGCAATAGCCCATATGAGGCTGTCTTGTTTCTCTAAGAGGGGTGTTTGTTTACGGCCAACGTGTGGACACTCCCTAGCTAATGATTTGATTATTCAGCTTCCAAGATAATCTTTAAAATATACAAAGGCATTTCTTTGATTATATTATTGTTAAATTATGGTTACATTATCATTTGTAGGAATTAGCAATCTATTATTGTCATTTTTCTATTACTGCTGAACGTGTAAGTAGTTAGGCTCCGTGCATGAATGCCTTTTCCGAGAAGAAGGCATACTTCGATGTACGACCTTTAGAAAACGAACAGGTGCTACGAGTTTTGGAACGGTGTCCAACATGCCTACCGGAACTGAAATGTCGTTACTCATGCTTTTAGAACAAATTCCTGATGAAAAGTATGATGGCTAAAGTGCGTGATTCAGCCGTTGGTTTGTGACTTTCCTCAAACAATCCCCTGCAAGTACTCTCTCTACATTCTGTTCCGTAACCGGTTTGGGGGTTGTCTGGGCACTCTCCCAAGCCTTTCTGTACCCGCTTTACCGAGGCTGAGAAAATGCATTTTAAGAATGTTTTTTTTTTGGGTTGTTTTCGCTTTCTCCTTCTGTGTGTCACCCCCGCCCCTCTTGCCACCGAAGGGAAAATAGACCTGTCTCTACCAGCGTTTAGTCAACACAAACTCAATTGTCTCCTAAAAACGGCCAACATAACAAACATGTCCTTTTTTATATTGAAGTATAAAATCAGTGCACCACCAGAAAAAAACCTCATACTGAGCTTCTGTTATTTGGAGGTGAATGGTTAAGCTAACAAAGCTACAGTGAAATTTATTTGGTTTGTAGGTTACTCCCCATGGTGCTTGACTACCGGTGGTCCAAATGTGCTTATCTTCAAGCGTAGCCCACTGTATGCTGACATACAACTGCACCACTTGAGTACCTGAACAATGTGGGCGTTCTGAAAACCGACTTGTATTTATTCATTTATTGCATTTGAAGCGTGCAATGCTATGTCTTGAGGATTCAGTATTAGCATTGCTCATTGCATCGCCAACTCTCTCTAAAATACCACTAAGAAAACATACATCATAAAAAATCACAAAAAGAGACAATTATCTCGAAGTCTTCCTCTGCAACTGAAGCGCGATGGAAGCAATTAACGAACATCCCGGGTTTATTGTATCACGCCATAATCAAAATAAACCACGATATTGCAATACCTAATAAAAATGCTATCTCCATCGGCTTGTTCTTGTACAGTACAGAGAATGAGAGCGGGCTGGGGGGTTGGGTGGCTGATTACGGCTGCCTTCTGAGTGCTGAACCAGATGCCCCATGCTAGGCCTGGGCTAGGTAATCTCAGTCAAGGTCATGGCACACAGTACCACTAATCAAGCTTTCCCCTCCCTCCCAGTGAATGCTTGGTTTCTCCCTAAACCAGCACCATATTTCCTACACCTCGGCGCCTATGCACGCCCTTTATATATCCACCAAACAACGTGATGCATAATAAGGGTGATTTCTTCCCCCGACTGGGAGAGCAACAGATTTCTGGATTCGTGGTTGTTTGGTTTGTATGCAGCGCTTTTGAAAGGCAAGTGGCAGCAGATATACCTGAGCACTTCAGATGTTTTTTCACCAACGGGTTCTCCATTCAGAGGTTGGTGCCTGGTCCCCTTGTGAAGTCTGCTGAGCCCTGCATGGCTCCCAGGCTCCTTCCCTTCTGCTCCTCCTCCTCCCCTTGTTCTCCGGACCAGCGCTGGTTCAGATTTATGGCCATCTGCGGCTAATGGTTCAGAACCAGGCTTTGTGTCTGTGGTCCGGTGACTGGAGTGGACGCGCCGGCTCATTGGGTCTTCCGGTTCTGTCTTTGCTTGGAAATATTCCTCTCTCTCCCTCTCCATTGCTCTCTCTCTCTCCCACTCTTTCTCTCTCTCCCTCTCCCTCTTTGTCTCGTGTGTCTCTCCTGCAGTCAGGGATGCAGGCAGGAGGCCTGGAGGTTTGTGTGTGTGTGTGTGTGTGTGTGTGTGTGTGTGTGTGTGTGTGTGTGTGTGTGTGTGTGTGTGTGTGTGTGTGTGTGTGTGTGTGTGTGTGTGTGTGTGTGTGTGTGTGTGTGTGTGTGTGTGTGTGTGTGTAACTGCGTTAATTAGAACCAGAGTCTGGAGACCAAGGCGCATTATGAGCAACGACGACCACTCCTCTTTCTTACTCTCGCTGGCTCTCCGTCTGTCCGTCTCTCTCGGTCTCTCTCTCTCTCTCTGTCTCTCTCTCTCTCTCTCTCTCTCTCTCTCTCTCTCTCTCTCGTCTCTGTCTCTCTCTCTCTCTCTCTCTCTCTCTCTCTCTCTCTCTCTCTCTCTCTCTCTCTCTCTCTGTCTCTCTCGCCCATCTCGGCAGCTTTGTGAAGGATGTCGGCGCCAGCTGTCTTCCTGCTTGGACGTTCGCCAGACCCCCCCCCCCCCCCCACCCCCCACCCAGCCTCCGCTCCCATCATCTCTCCCAGTTACCACACACAGTGCGCCCCCCCACACGCGTGTCTCTCATCTTCCTCCTCTTCCTCCTCCTCCCCTTCTCTATCCTCTTCTTCTTTTCATACCGCACCTCAGTGAAACAACAATGAGCCCCAAACCCGAGTCTTTCTGCTCAAAAGTCCAAAGTGGAATATAAATATAGTTTCTAGGTATTTATCTCGACAAAAGCCCCCCCCCAACCCCCACTGCCGCCCCGCCCCTGGGCTGACCTTGGGTCAACGTACCGGCCGGGGCGGCAGCCCGGGTCGACCGGCTGTCCGTGTCTGGCCGTCGCCATGCCAACCACGCAATCTACGAGCCGTGTCAAGCGACGGAGCCGGGGAAGGTCGCTCTGGACTCCGGTGGGCCGCCCGAGACAATCCCCCGCCTTTTTTTTTTTTCTTTTTTGGTAGAACGCGTTTGGGATCGATCGGTCATCCTCGTTGACCTTTCTCCTCCTCCTCCTCCTCCTCTCCCTCCTCCTCCTGCCACCTCTCCTCGCCGCTCTCCATCACAGCGGGTCATCGCTCGCCGGCCTTCACCCGTGATTAGGTTTCTAGTAGTGAGCGTGAAGTGGTCCTCGCTCAGCGCCGCGCGTTAAATATATAATGAATGAGTGTGTCTGTGTGGGAGTATATATTACAGTATAGTATTAACCTAGTGTGTATATACAATACATGTATGGATATATGATATATATATATACATATAGGTATAGATATAAACGAGTCAATTAGTTCTTTAATTACATACACAGATATGCTTGACGAGTACATAATTGATAGATATTTAGATATCTCTATATTTAGATATAAACCGACTATCCTTTTACTTAAATTGAACTGATTGAGAACAGCTGTTCCGGTCCGTAGCGTCAGAGAGGTAGTGTAACAAACACTCTAAACAGGGTTCCATGTCTGAACGCTGTAGCCAACAGGCAGTGTCTTCTCCCACCCCTTAACCAGATCCAGTGTCACAGCCCCGAGGTTAGCGTTGCAGTCGGTGTCGCGTACATCTGCTCTGCAACCCAAGCAGTCATCCACACACACACTGTCATTAAAAATCACAACGATGTTCCTGTTCTGTTTGTCGACCGGTTCATCTTTTATGCCGTCCGCCCGCACACCAAGGCCCGTTCATCAGCCGTAGTTAGGGCAGACGACCCTATGGATGGTGATGAGTGCACAACCAGACCGCCCAATCATGGTTTCCCACGATTGTGAGGAAGACTGAGGCGGAGAGGTCGATACGAGGTGACAGGTGTTCCACACCGCCGGGCAGTAAAGTGGCACACGCATATTACCCCACACACACGTCTGGGCCATTGTGTTTGACAGTAGCCCCGTGTCTGTATTATAAAGGCATTTTAGATTGCTTGTTGCGTGTTCCTCATGCCCCGAGGCTGGCAGCTCCATGATCGCCCCACAAGCGCACACACGCGCGCACAGTCACACACGCACACACGCAAGCACATACACACCCTCAATCCCTAGCCATGTTCGACAGCCAGGACATGTGCTGTCTTAGACTGACAGACGTGTCAAATCAACTAATAATAACATCAGCCACAAAAACCTCATCACCTAATACAACAATAGCGGACACGTCACCGGTTGACAGGTGACTGGGTCCGAGATGACCCCTGCCCACCCCCCTCCCATCCCTCCTCCTCCGAACACGAAAATGGGACTTGAACACATGGCTACCCACTCTTGTCTTTCATCTCGGGACAGGTTGACTGGCCCCTTGACGGATGGCGGGAGATGACTCGCTGTAGTCAGCGGCCCGTTGTTATTATCCCAGACAGGCGGGAAGTCGCGCATCAAAAGGTGGTTGACACATTTCAAGACTTCTTAAAGGGTTGGAGTGAGGCCGGTGCGGAAGGCTGGAGAATAAGTCCAGAGCCACTGGCGTGTTGGTTATCGCAGGGTTCACAGGGTTCGACATGGCCTTGACGTGCTCGGACAAAAGCAGCACGTAGGCAACCTCCGGCCCCCCGGCCCCACTGGCGTCTACCCCACCGACGCCACCTTGCGTCGTCATGGTTACACAGGGGGCTGCGTAGGCCTACCTGCCTCTAAATCATTGCAAGCCTCGACGTTGAGGTTGTGGATTACTGATTGGTGAATCAGTGATCGACTCACTTGCAACCGCCTGCCTAACCTCCCGGTTGCAGGCTGCAGCTAACCTGGCTTAATGTTTATTCTATTACATTTAGGGCATTTAGCAGACGCTTTTATCCAAAGCGACTTACAATAAGTACATTTGTCATGAGAAGTGCAACAATATATCGCTGTCGGTACAGTAAGGATGTTCATAGAACCAAGTGCAAGTACAACAATCGCTAGGCTAACCAATTTTCCGTGTTACAGCAATGATAGCAGCTACTGCAGTTGCTGCACAGTTAAGTACTATAATACAATGCAACACAATACAATACAATGTACAAATGACAAAGTCGTATAAATGCTCTACTTTACGACTTAAGTTAGAGGCTTGTTTGGTTAATGTTCGAGAACAGGGGGGATTTCTTGTTATCGATTTATAGACGTGTTTAAGCCAGGAAGATACAACAGAAATGAAGACGAATGTTTGACCCTGAGCATCATCACTATTGCGAGATGTGCTTGAAAAGCAAAACTGATATCAATTGTTGAAATGGGTTCGGTCTGAATCCAAGACAGGGCTGGAGGACTTGGTTGAAAGAAAACGTTCGGAAGAAATATCTCTGCGTGCCACCAGTGGTCTAGCCCTGTCTGTCTCGTCTTTTTAATCTGCTGGAGGTTTGTTTCACAGATATATTTCAGACACCTCCGCAAAAAAAAAGAAATAGCTCAAGACTGCTACCGGTTGCACATCAAATAGGCAGTCATGTGTAAAGGAAAGAGGGAACACAACAGATATAACCTTGTTCTCTAGATGAAAACGTCTGCTGGCCATATGCCAATACTTGGGAAATATGTGTACAAAAAAAGAACAACCGCAGTTTTTAATGGGAAATATTCAGAGTAGACTTTAACCGGAGGACTGGGTGAACAGGCTGTGATTGTTTTCTGCTGCCGTACATACTAGTTGTTAGCGTACCATAAGGTCTGTTCTGAATCGAGATTTTACACTAGGACTCTATATATATACAAACCTTCGACCTTTATTCATGCAGGAACAACACTCTCAAATCCATAAAAATACGTTTTTGTTCACTGTTGGATGTGGCACTGTTCGTATTTCATTAACCAGCACGGTTGTATTGCAGCAAAGCATCCATCTCTTCTCTGACCGCCCATTTGGCCGGCCAAAGCCCCCCAGAGCATCGCCGTTGAACTCAGAGATGTGAACCCCACGGAGGGCATGTACCGTGCAGCCGTCTCTCTGATTGACATTGAAGTGCTGCCTTGATACACTTGTCGATGCCAAGACACTGAGACTCTCCACGATATGAGAGAGAGACCGAGAGAGAGACCGAGAGAGAGAGAGAGAGAGAGAGGAGTCATGAAGATTTGACTTTTGAAGTCTGCTTGAAGGACTCTCTCCTTCAGAACCATCTGTTTGGACCCAGCCGAACCCAGCAGCCTGTGTCATCTTAGCATTATCACTTACAAATAAATACGGTCCTCACACAGACCCCGGGGGCAAGATGTACACCTCGGCGAGCTACGATACGCCACGAGCTGGGGCGAGAGCAGCTTGGAGAGGCAACGGGTGATTATGCCCGCTTCCACACCGTGGAATCCCGGCGGTCCAGAACCCCGGGAAGCTTGCGATCGCGGGGATGATGTAAGGCGTCAGGATTGGCTGTGCAACCCGGCTGGTGTCGTTCACAGCAGAACAGATTTGAGCTGCTTTGCGCTCGTGCGAGATCAAAGAAAGTTGGTCAGATGGGAAGTGGCGAGGGCTGTACACTATGTACACACCCGTACCATCCCTTGCATTAACAAATAAACCCGTACACATATCCTGGCTTCATCCCGGCATGGTTTTTCCTTGTGCTAGCCGCTCGCACAAGGTCTTACATTAAATCTCTGTCATTGTTCAGATACTTGCTTATGCAATACCGGCAAAGCCTGAATAGATCTTTGTGTGGATAAGCTTTATGGCATTTTTTTTTTTTGTTTGCCGATCCGTGTCTGCGTTGAAAAGATGGAAGAACTCTTGAATTGTTTACCTTGCTATTGTATTTATACAGTCATGAAAAAGCGAATGTGGAAACATGTTATTCTTTTCATGTTACTGAAGTCAAATAAGTTGCTACAAATCTAAATGGAATCACCTTCGCTTTGCTCAACACACATTTTTGCTATGCTCGAGGTCAAAGTGGATGGGATTTACATTCCAACCAATGGTGGACTTGCACAGGCATGATCTATACGTTTCTACTCCCAGTGCTGCCAATCGTATCGCATTCCTCCTACACTTTGCCCCGCCTTAATATCTAAGGGGTATTCTTCAAAACATGCCACGCAAGCATTATACGCTCTGAACATTGTCTTTCAGATGCAGCTCTTGAGAATTTCAGCACGGAGCATGTCGATGATGACTTACATTAACCCTGTTCCTGCCAGCTTTCAGAACGAGGCGACCTCCTTGGTTGTACAATGATCTGGTGTTTTTTTATATACTTTCTGGCTTGAAGAGTCGAGGACTCTGGTCTTTTTTTCTGTAACTCTTCAGAAGCTGGTGGTTGTCTTCTGCATCCCTTACTCTCCATAGCTTACTGTTGTGAGATGAAATTGCCTTCGTGTTCCTGGAAGCCTTTGTTGTCGTCGTCTCACGCAACACTGGGGGAGTGAGTGCACACTTGAAATTGCCGAAAGTCCTGGAAAATCCACTGGAGAGATATGGAATACTGTGCTGTCGGCCGGTCGGTCGTGGGGGGGGGTGGGGGGGGGGGGGTGGGGGTTGTTTATTCTGTTCTTCAGATAACAGTGCTGCCTGTGACATTTTCTCTTCTTCTATTCTGTCATTTTTTCTTTTTTCGACAACATAAATTATTTCCAGCGACTCGTGGCTTTACATTAAAGCATGAAAAGCCCCGCTGCTGTAAGGGGGAAGCAATCCGTCTCCTAGTTGCCATAGAAACAGGCATGTTCCAGTCAAGGGGCACTGGGAGCCTCTGGTCCTGCCTGAACCACTGCCCACCGAATGGCCTTTAGGGGTACATTACCCTGCATCTCAGAGCCATTACCTAGTGAGCTCGTTAACAACACTGTTATCGTGTCTGCCGCTTGTCGTCACATCTCCATGTGATCTCGCCCCTGAACCCTTTAAGAGATGAATACGAGGAGTTTATCTGCCCGGGCTCAGAATAAAGCGATGCATTTTACATAACTTACAATGCAAGAAAAGGCGATGATTCTCACTCTTTATCGCCCTCCCCCGCCTTCGCTGTCGCACCAAGCGTCCTCTCAAACCCTCATCATCAGCGTAACCACCATCACCACCACCATCACCACCACCACCACCACCAACACCACCACCAACACCTCCGCGTCCATCTGCCCATCCAAAAAATAGCACAACTGTTGGGACACATCCCACACCCGAGCGCCCGCACCCAAAGCGCTGGCGCACAGTGTGACACGCTGAGGGACGGCCGACGCCGGTCTTAATCACATGATGCGAACGCACCTGTGAAAACAGATGTCTACTCGGGCCGGCATGCTGTTCCTCGTTTAGGACAGTGCATCTGCACCCACCACCCCATTCCCTGGCAGTGAGGGGCGGGTCTGAACGGGCCCTCACCCAACCCCCACCCACACAGGAAACAGCCCGCAGAGTGCAAACCGGCGGGGGGGACGGAAGTGACATTACCAGAGCCTGACCTGCTGCTCTTAATAACCACCCTGCAGCGCCGATCGTAACCAGGCAGGGAGCCAGGACACAGATGACACTCTTCTTGCTTCTAACCACTACAACCATGTCACTGACACTTCTAACCAAACACAACCATGCCACTGACACTTTTACCAACACAACCGTGCCACTGACACTTTAACCAACACAAGCGTGCCACTGACACTTTAACCAATACAACCGTGCCACTGACACTTTAACCAATACAACCGTACCACTGACACTTTAACCAACACAACCTTGCCACTGACACTTCTAATCCAACACAACCGTGCCACTGACACTTTAACCAACACAACCATGCCATTGACACTTCTAACCAATACATTCATGCCACTGACACTTTTAAACAACACAACCATGCCACTGACACTTCTAACCAACACAACCATGTTAATTATACATAACACATTTCTAACTGATACAACCATGTTACTGACACTTCTAACCAACACAACCATGTTAATTATACATATCACAGTGACATTTCTAACCGATGCAACCATGTTAATTATGCTTAACAAATTTCTAACTGATACAACCGTGTTACTTATAACACGACTAACCAACACAGTTATGTCGGCATTAACGCACTTCAAACCATCCATCATGTTTCTTAAGTCAACACAAACACGGCCCCGCCGTTTTGTTATCATTTAATAAGAACACGTTGATCAGCGCCGTGCCCTTTGGAAATGATCCATCGCTGATTACTTAGATCGCTCACAGTCATGGGACCGCGCTTAAGCACTGATCGTCCCGCGATAAAGCGACGCGCTCCATAGGCAAACAAACGCGGGTTGTATTCCCAGACACACTCAGGGTGACATTAATCATCCAAATAGTTTGTTCTGAAGAACCAGTCGTTACGGGCAGCAGCCGCCACCGTCGCTCCGCGATGCGGCGTAGCAACGCGTAGCACTCTGCTCTAGCCAATAGGGGTGTGCGGAGCATGGCAAGGCGGTAAATCTCTGTGCCTGATCACCACCGCCGATGCTAACGACGCGCCAGCTACAATGATGTGTATTAGGGAAATTAAGAGCGAAGCCTTTAAAGTCATTAACCGGCATTAGCTGCCGGGGATTATACATTTTAATCCAGTGGCGCTGCCGCGCTTTCGTTCGCCAGCGCGGAGCAACTTTAGTTTCACAGCGCTGCACCGGCTAAATGGCGCTTATTCAAGAGTCGTGAGATTATTAGCCCGTCACCCACCACCTCCGGTACACCTCATCCACCTCATGTACCAGACTGGTTTAACGGTGTAAACTTGTGTTGCGTGATATTATATTGGGTATCATTTTAGCATGCAGGATCCATGCTGTGCATGGTTACTCTCTAATTGAACAGGGTCTATATATGATTCGATTAGATTGTGTTGTCATCATTGCACAGTAAAAGACAACAAAAGTTAGTTTGGCAGAAACTACACCATTATAATGAATAACGAACGGCTCGCTGAACTTCATCACGCTTATTACACAGCGACTTAATGCAACAATAATTTGACACAGAATATAACAACAAAAATATTTTTGGGGGATTTAAAAAGGATTTAATCTTTGAAAAAGATTATTTTATTGCTTCTAATAAAAACAACGGGTTCTTGGTTCAGCAGCATGGCTCTGGATGGATATCCGTTTCCCGGCTTGAGTCTGACTGTGGGGAGGGTGAAGAACCCGCGGTGTTGGTGGGGTCTCTCAAGACGTTAGAGGCCCGCTTATGGAGCCTCAGGCTCGGGTGGCGGTCTCTGAGGCATGGGAGTGGGGAGCCACTGAGCCGTTTGGACTACTCGCCCCTGCGTGTCCCTCCGCCCTGCCTCGATGCAGCTGGAGTACAGACCTGACATCGCGATGCTCTCCTGGTGCAACGGGAGAGGCCGATCGGCAGTCTGTTGCGCCTCAGGGCTCACGGTATAAACAAGGGCTTATACATATAGAGTCCCAGGAACTTTAAACTGGCTCAGCTTCCTACCAGCGGTTGCACCGTCCACTCTGGGATGTCTCTTGCTTTTGCTATTCCTGAAGTCGACACGATATACTCCAGAGATCTAACAATGTTGTGTAAACTAAAAAAAATAGAAAATTATAAAATGATCTGTTGTTTGTGCGTGAATAATGACGCATGCTGCAGAAGGCAACAGATTGTTGCTTCACCCCCCCCACCACCACCACCACCACTCACCGTGTGAGACAAGACACCTCTTCCCCATCCATACATAATCCCTCTGAGGTCTGCCAGACATTCACCGGCTCCTCATGTTTTACCTCCATCCCTTGGTATTCCCAGCTACACCCTGCCATCCATCTTGAGAGATCACAGTGTGACATATGCGACGAAAGATACAAAGAAAACAAGAAAGACAGAATAAATCACAAGGTGTGTTTTGATAAATCGCAAAAAAAAAGGAGAGAAACCTGCTTTTTACATGACGAGAGGGCTTTTATCTGCTACTCATTATCTTACATGGGCTAACGCAGGCTAACACAGATTTATGCAGGCTAACTTGGGCTAACACTGGCTCACACCATGAACCCTAAACCCTAATACCTCAACAGCAGGGCCTGACTTCTCCTGTTGCTACTCCTCATCCCGTGGGCCTTTGGCCCGCCCCCCCCCGCCCTTGCCCCTTCCTCGCCTTGGCTCCGCCCCCTCCCCCCCACCTCTAGCCTTTGGCCCAGCCGGCATTGATCCAGGCTCTTATCTCCTCTGTGATCCCTGTGTTATTTCAGGAGCGCAGGGATTGGCTAATGATCTATTGACCCGATCTATCGATCTCCACAGACGACCACAATGGGCCGTGCACTAAAGAGCAAGCTGTCGAGCGTGCGCTCCCGTCTTGCCACACGCACGCACACGCACACACGCACGCACACACACACGCACGCACACACACACGCACGCACACTCTCCATCCACTACTCTACCCATGGGCTCCCTCAGATGGGGAGAGACGGTCTTGTTGGGCCCTTTGTTTTGCTTTCGACGGTTAAGTGGCCGTACCATGTTTTGTCCTGAATGAAGACAGGTAGCTTGGCTAGAGATGCACATGGTGTTCAACTAGTGCTAGCCTATCGATAGCCTACGATGGACTTTATAACGATGCACCCTTCGAGCAATGCAAGGATTCTGAAGACCGCCAAGAACAATGCTTTGAGCAATTAAAAAAAAAAAGAATGAAAAAAAAGAAAAGAGAAAGACCAGCAGCAAGGACCCCCTGCCCTAGGTTGACAGTGGCTATATATAGCCCCAGGTGTGGGAGCGTGGGGCACTGTGCGGCTGTGAACAAACCACCTGAGCCCCGCTACGTATGACACCCTGTGCTTTTTGTACCTTGCCCCGTGTCTTGTTTGCACCGTGGCACTTTGCAGTGCCTCTGGCGTCTCGGGGGTGTTGTAGCGGCGAGATTCTCCGGGAATTTGTTCACATCTTTGCACGTGTTCCCGCCTTGGAAGCAGAAGTTAAGCTAATGTTAACAACGTTTTCTGGGTGAAGAACCCAAACAGCGATGACACCGCCACGGCAGTTGCCGTAGCGGGATTACATTACCTTTGGAATAGAGGTGATGCAATTTAGAGGTGTGTGTTAATGTGGTGAAGGGGAAACCAATCAGCAGAAAGGTGACTATAATGCTATATTTATTTAACGTCTCCATAAAATAAGAGCTTTACGGATAAAATAAAAAAGAGGCACAGTAAAAGGATCCCTACATTGTAGGACGCCTTCTCTCCCCCGTCCTCTCCCCTCAATCTCGCTCTCACTCCCTCACTCTCCCTCACTCTCTCTCTCCCCCAACCCTCTCTCTCTCCCCCACCTATCCCTCCCCCCCCCCCCCCCCCCCCCCCTCTCTCTCTCTCTCCTCCAAGCACGGGCCTAAAACGAGGACGGCATAAATTCCTTGCGACGATTGCAAATGGCAATATACATGGCATTATAGGAATTAGTGTGGCTCCGAGAGATAAGTGAACGACTTTCTCGAGCGGCTCAATTTTCCACCCGCTGCAGGGAACAGATGGTTGACGCGATAGTGTCGCCCCGGGCAGAGCCGGCGGCGACGGCCGTGCCGGAGAGACGGCAGGGGCAGGGACACGGGAGCCTCCGGTGCATGGGCGATGCGAGGAAACGATAGAGAGAGAGAGGTTAGAGAGCGGGAGAGAGAGAGAGAGAGAGAGAGAGAGGGGAGAGGGAGGGTTGGTGGGGATGCCTGCTGCTTCCACTCTTAACCTGCACGGGTGAATAGTTCCCTAATCAGATTGCTCTAATGAATAGTTAATTGCACATGAGCTTCTACTGTTTGTATACACATCGTTCAACATATTCCATTCCCCCGCCTCCTCACTCTCCTTCCTTCCTTCCTTCCTTCCCCATCCATTGCGTATCGTGCACTCGCCGGGGTTTTAGCGCGGTCGCCTCGTCAATGGCGCGTTGTCCTAGCAGCCGGTTGTGCTCCGAGGCAGCTGGGAGGCGTACAATTACGTTCACAAAAATAACATTGAGATGGCATTCAAAATGTTTGAAATGCACCCCGCGGTGCCCCGAAGTCCCTTCTGTCGGCATTAGCCGCCGCGCTACCGCTGCTCCCCTCATCGGGGGTTGGATAGTTCAGCGTGTACCTGTTGTTGTGCGGTGATTGATGGGCCCGACGAAACACAGACAGGAGGAGCTATCTGCCCAGGAATACGGCCTTCCTTCTCCACAAGCGTTCCATCTGTCACTCGAGTTGGGCTGAAGGGAGGAGGGGAGGGGGGGTTGTGGTTGAGGCAAGGCCCTGGTGTTGGGGAGCATGTTATGAGAGCACCTCCTCATGTTTTTTTAAGGGTTCCTTCCTCCATGCCCCGTGATTACATTGCCTCCGCCTGGTTGGACTTGTGTGTGGGCGCTGGTAAACAACTCAGTGTATTCCTGTCTTCTCCCCTGTCTATCTCCGAGAAATTCCGAGTGTGTTTGCCCTGTTTGCAAGCTTGTGTGAGTGTGAGTTATTTCTGTCTGTGTGTGTGAAAATAGCTCAATATGCATTGCTCGTGGTGCAAGGCAATCGTACGAGCCATTATCCACCGTGTCAAGGATCAGGTTCTTTTAAAATAAGTCTGGGAACATCTGGTCACGATGGGAGGAAGGAGAGCTCGCTGTGTACTGCCCCGTACAGAAGCAGCCAAGGCTGGAAACAACCCAACGCTAAAACAAGAGCGGCTCTCATTTTTTCCATTGACTCCTGGGTAAATCCCATAATCCCACAGCAAAACCCCTGGCAGTGTGTTCATAAAAACATAACATGCACCGTTAAAAAATAAATAAAAGGGACGATCTTTGGCCCTGCCTTTTGGATCCATTTTAGGTTGAGCAGAATAAGAACCGGCATAAACCAGGTTTGATTTGGACTGTTGTGTTGGAAATGACACGGGGGGGATTGCAAAGGTCAGGCAGTATATTCAAATATCTTCCACAGCAGGACTAGGTTGCACAAGTTATGCGTACATTTTTAAATAAATATGTAGATGAATACCTTACTAGGTCCTTAGTCACTACTAGTTAGTCTCAAACTAGCAGTTTGCTAAATATGGTTGCAATGTATGGTCCTAACTAGTAACAATTTAGTAGTGTGGTTAGTAATGTAGGTTGAACTCAAACTGTTCATTTCGTCCTCAATGTGACGTTAACCCGGTAGTAAGGAACCAGCAAGAAGCAACGAAGAAAACAAGGAATTGCTTGAGAAGACCGGAAAGGTTATCAATTTGCATGGCTCAGTTAGAAAGTGACTGTGTTTTGTTGTGCTCTGGATGTAAATTAGAATAGCTTTGTGTTGTAAAATAGTTAAATTGGCACTGTATTTAGGCTACCACTGCTGGGCTCTGCACACTGAAGCACACCGACTGCTAGGCATTCTCCCCCATATTGATATCATTCTTTTCATTTTTTCAGATTATGTTTTTGTCTCCAACTGCCACCATTTACACCGTTAACACCTGCTTATCGGTGGTGTAAATATTCATAACTACTTAGCGATACCTGAGAAGTAGTTTGGGTGGTGCAACCCGTTATGATTTAGTGATGTGTAATCTGCGACTTGGTAAACACTTTATATATTATACACGTTATAACTAGACTGCCTTTGAACTCAAGCGCACGCTGGGTGCATCCGGCTCCAGGTGTTGAAAATCAGTTATTCCTCCATCCGTTTAATTTGCCAGTAAACGGCAGGTGGGTGAATGAATGTGTTTGTGTGTCTGTTTGGGTATAGGGGCTGTGTGTGTGTGTGTGTGTGTGTGTGTGTGTGTGTGTGTGTGTGTGTGTGTGTGTGTGTGTGTGTGTGTGTGTGTGTGTGTGTGTGTGTGTGTGTGTGTGTGTGTGTGTGTGTGTGTGTGTGTGTGTGTGTGTGTGTGTGTGTGTGTGTGTGTTTGTGTGTGCCAGTGTGAGCGCTCTCAGGCTCCTCGCGTGTGCGCACGCGCGCGTGTGTGTGTGTGGGGAGGATGACAGATCACAGATCAAGCACGACAGAAACCCCCCTCCCTCCCCACCCAACCCTTCCCTCCCCCCTCCCTCCCCCCCTTCCCAGGCTCACCAGAGCGGAACATCGAGTGGCGGCAATTAAAAAATGTCTGCCTTTACCGGGGGGCGCCTGGAGCCATTGTTTGGTCCTGCCTCCTCTCATCGCTCTCATTATCCTCACCTGTGGGTCCGGCAGACGGCCCTGCATGGGCAACTTCTCCTCTGGCTGGAGAAAAACCTAAGAGAAAAAATGAAAGATATAAACAAAGGCCTTCAGGTGGGGCTAGAGGTGCCTCGTCTAATGCAGACGAAGTGTCGCTCCCGCACCCCCCCCTGCTGGGACACAGAGCGGGTCTGACTGGGGCTCAGCCCTCCTCGCCTTTCAGAACGGCGGGGACTGCTTGCTGTTTAGGCAGGCGGCTGTTGGGTGGACACGTAAAGTCGCAGTCAGTGCTGCTGTATGGGTGGGTGTTGTGTATTGTCAGTGTACACATTGCACTGTTTGGTGTGTGTCTGAGTCTGTCTGTGTGTGTGTGTCTATGTCTATGCCTTTGTTTGTGTGTGTGTGTGTGTGTGTGTGTGTGTGTGTGTGTGTGTGTGTGTGTGTGTGTGTGTGTGTGTGTGTGTGTGTGTGTGTGTGTGTGTGTGTGTGTGTGTGTGTGTGTGTGTTTGTTTGTGTGTATATGTCTGTGTGTGCGTCTGTGTATATCTATGTCTGTGTGCGTCGGTGTTTGTGTGTGTGTGTGTTCATCGAGCAGCACCCCCAGGCAGGGCATTGGAGCCAAAGCGAGACCGGTGTTTCCACACATGCCACAGAGGCAGTGACCCTCACCAGTATAATGACTCCTGGGGTTAATGCCAAGGGAGCGATCCAGCTCGCAGCCACAGGAGACGGGGAGAGGAGCCGGGAGGGGAGGTGGGGGTGGTGGCGTTAAGGAGCCACAAATGTTACACAGCTTTTGAGCCTTTTATTCCTGCATGTAAAACACAGCGATCTGTTTCCACTCTGATTCAGTTTCACAAGCTGCCAGTGAGCCACTGCCAATCTATGTCACTCTTGTCGCTCTCTCGATCCTTCCTCTTTCTCTATCTCTGTCTCTTTGTCGCTGGCGCTCTCTCTCTCTGTCTCTCTCTCCTTTCTCCCTTCTCTCTCTGGTTCTCTCTCTCTCTCTCTCTCTCTCTCTCTCTCTCTCTCTCTCTCTCTCTCTCTCACACTGGCTCTCCGTCGCTGGCACTCTCTCTTTCTCTCTCTCTCTTGCATTCTCATGGATTTCTAAAGCTAAAAATACCAACACAACAAATGTTTGGAAAAGCCGAAAAAGGCTGTGAGCCGGTGGTGGTGGGAGTGGACTTTATCCCTAAATCGCGGCAGAATTTCTAATGGCGGTTTATGCTGGCACCGTGCTAGAAGTGGAATTAGAATGTGGCAATCTCCCACTCGCATCTTCTTCTTAGGCACTGTACGATGACGCATGGCCGCTGTCCCACTGCATTAAATGATTTGCGAAGTGGGATCTTTTTTTCGGAGGAAGAGGACTTTTCATGGGGCGCACCAAAGCGAGCAGCCATTTGCATGGCATTTGCGGGCTCGCACAAAGGAAGAAGACATTTTAAGTGCCGGGTGCCGTTTTCCTGCAGACATTGTAGCAGAGATTGCTCTCGTAAATAACACTTTGGAATGAAATTGCAGTTACTTTGTGCACGTGAACCTCAGGGGATGATGCCCCGAAGGCCCGTTCGCGGTGTGTGTCGGCGTGTTTATTTGTGGGTTTGCTTTCCCGGCTGTAAATCTGCCGTAAAAAACAAATAAATCCACACGTCTCTCTGCTTTTTGTCCATTAGTTTCCACTGTGAATTGTAATGAGTTACAGAAATGAACTTCTTAGAATACTCAGCATACATAATGCTAAGAATACAGACCAAAGGACTTTTGACTTTCAGACGATCCCCATCCACTTCCAAATTGCGGTGCCTGCATAATACGGGCATGTGTATTTGTGTAGTGAAACACGGAAAAATGTTGTTTGACCGGATGAGTCTGTAAAGAGTGCACAGAGAGTTTTGGATGGTGGAAACCTATCCTGTTGTTGCATAACAGTGTAGATATTGAATACGTGACCTCGGGACCACTTTATCTCTTCCCCGCACACAGATTGCATTCCATAATCTAATGAGACAGATATTCTTTAATGGAAATTCCGGACGAGGTCATGATTGCCCTGATAAAATGTAAGGTCACACTCTACATAATTCATGGCTCATCCTGACTCGCACACTGGTCTCATCACCCTTCATTACCATGGCAACGAAACCGTCCTCCTGTGCGTTTTATCATATTATTTGCGTGGCGTATTCAACGGGATGGAGTGCGGGCTACTGCCAGCGGGCGCGTGGCAGCGGGGGAAAGCGATAGGAGCGTCGTTGCGAGGTAATTACCAGTGCATCATTAGGTTTCACGGAAGGCATGTTTAAACTCTGGGGCCCCGGGTCGGCTAATAAGGGCACAGAGAGACAGGAGCCAAACACACGTGACCAGATCAATTCACCCATACGTGTCTGACGGATGGGGTCGGTGGATTCATTGCTTGCACAGGTCGGGCCTTTTTATATTCCGGTAAACCTTTTGAATAGACCTTATTAAGTATTGATAAAGGGCGTAGCAACAATATTTTCTATTAAATGTTCATTATTTATGAAGGCATCGATGTGAAGGATGACATGTAGTGGATGAAAGAGAAGACTGCACAACCTGATTTCTCATTTCCCAAGAATAACGATTCGATTTGAGCTGCTTCACCTCACAGACAAAATGTGACTATATCACTTTTGGCATAACATTTACTTTTATATTCAGGGCATGTAGCAGACGCTTTTATCCAAAGCGACTTACAATACGTACATTTTTCAGAAGAAAGAGAAAGATTGATCCTCCACACGGCCTTGCCCCCTCCACATCACACACCCCAACACACAACATTGGAAAAGTTATTCTACAAAACTATACGAAACAATGGTCATTTCCAACAAATCGTTGTCCCCGGATTGGAGATTTTCAATTCATGTCATGTGTTGAGCAGCAATTTGTGAATGCTGAACACAATGTGTGTCCCGAGACAGAAAACACTTACTGTTTTCTGTTTATAACCTGATCCAATCCCGTACATCTGATTCAAGTGATAAAACCGGAAGACCATGATTGGTCGAGTAACAGCATGAAGCGACAGAAGATGAGTGAGATCTGGAATAGGTTCTGCCTCATCCGACCATGCGTGCAACACGAACACACGGAAAGCAAGTTGTGTAAAAATCTAATCAGACAGTAGAAGACATCTGTAGCCTCCAGAAGATTGGAAGCTGTCACGTTGGCATGGGCCACTTTTGGGCATTCTACATCTGCCGAGGTTTTTTTTTGGCTTCAGCACAGACGTCCCTTGCCAAGCAGAATTTAAGTAGTGAATACCAAAATAAATATCACTTGTTTTTTTTTCCCGAAAGCTGCTGCCAACCGATTCCTTTTGCCTCACGATCTTGGTTTTGACATATCCTATTGTCTACAGCGAGTATCACTACGTTAAATATATAGACAAATAATTGGGACACAATTCAAATAACAAAGGGATTATTCATGTTAATTTTGGATGCGTCACTTGAATGAATTCCGAATGCCTGCCAGAATTGTGCCATAACTTTTGTTGAAGTTTCTCCGGAGTCATCAAGACGCCACAGCAAAGCCACCGGGTAAACAACGGTTTGGAAAGTGAAAGCAAACTCGAGTCTGAGATTAAAGTAAATGTCAGCAAAACTGAATGTAGTTATCTGGCATGACTCAACAAGGAGAGAACAGGGAGGGCCAACAAACAACAAAGACAATGCTATCCACCTCCCCCCCTGCCAGATCCATTATCAATCAATGATAAACAATATGTGTGGATGAATGTGTACACACGGATAATACAGGGGGGGGGGGGAGAAGCGACTCTGGTCAGTCTTGATGACCCCAGGGCAGGTTTGTTTTGGTTTGCGTTCGCTGACAGTATTTTCTTGGGTCTGAGAAAACAATATTTTTCAATGTGGATCCTCATTTCCCTTTCCCTGACCTATTATTCTCAGGTCAGGGTTTTTGCCATTGTTGGCTGATTTCAGCCAGGGGCCTCCCATCTTTAGAAGTTGGGGGGCCCAAATGAAGTGGCAGTGGCGAGGACACCATGGTTGTTTAGGGCTGTGTGTCTGTGTGTGTTAGTGGGGGGTCCACATTTCCCCCCCTGCTGTAGAGACAACCTGCAGGGAAGGAAACTCATCATGGCCCTGGCCCAGGGTGTTGGGTTAGTGTTAGCGCCCAAATGGGAAAACGTGTTCAGCACAATAAGTGCGTGGAACTGGGGGGGGGGGGGGGCTGTATGGAGCAGCAGGGACCCCTCCGTCTCTCTCTCTTTCTCCCTCTCTCTCTCTCTCTCTCTCTCTCTCTCTCTCTCTCTCTCTCTCTCTCTCTCTCTCTCTCTCTCTCTCTCTCTCTCTCTCTCTCTCTCTCACCCCTTTATTTTCTTTCCCATCACTCTGTGTCAATGAAAACCAGTGGAGCACCCAATACACCACCACACACACACACACACACACACACACACACACACACACACACACACACACGCACACGCACACGCACACGCACACGCCCACTCCCCCAGCTCCACCCAACCCATTCCATTTAGGCATCCATCACCCTGCGGCGGGTTAACAAATAATTGACTGTACACGAGGCTGACTGACGACACAAAGAAACGCGCGTCTGCGGGTTGTTTCCAATCCGTCAGCCCCGGTGCTCACATGGCACCACGCGCCCCGCAGCACCGACGACGCAAACATCGCCAACGCTATTCCAAAATGGTTTCCGTGGGACGTGACACGTTGTGGTTCCGGGGCAGCGGGAGCAGTGCGAGGGCAAGGTGTGTACAATGTCAACGTCGAATAGGGCGGCAGTAGCTCAGAAGGGTAGAGCAGATTGGCCGGGACCCAGAAGGTTGCTAGTTCGATCGCCTGATCCTCCTAGCTGAGTGTCCCTGAGGCAAAGCACCGAACCCTTACTGCTCCCGACGAGCTGACTGTTGCCTTGCGTTGCTGACGTCGCCGTCGTTTTGTGAATGGTTGCATGAATGGGTAAAGCGCTTTGAGTGGCCACTGGTTACAAAAAAGCTCTGTATAAATGCATCTACCATTTAAAAGCCTCCGTAATGAACGTCTATCTCCGCGATGTCCGGGTCCTCGTTGTTTGTCGTTCGCTCTCCTAACATGTGACCCGGAGAGCTGACCTGCCGGGCTCCGCTGTGGAAACATCCGTCACGTGGAATGGAATTATGCAGAGCCGAGCGACGGCACAATTGATTTTTTTCTTTTTCTGTGAAAGCGGAAGCTAATTGGAGGAGGCTGTTGTTAATTTCGGCCCAATACCCGAGGATGAATTTGATCACCAAGGGAAACGGGGATTGGACCAATCAAAGTTTCGAGTGGGATCGGATCATTAGGAAACAGAAAGCATTGGACCGGTTTTTCAGGACGTGGGTCCGAAACTTGGGTGCTAAAGAACTCTATAAACTTGACTTTATAGAAAGAGGAATCCTTCATAGTCCGCCAACTCTCAAACGGCTCTCTCACATTCACTCAAACCTATACCGCCATATACTATTGTTTTTTTCTTTTCTCTTTGCTGCGTTTCAGACAGTGCAGATTCTTCTTTAAAAGGCAATCTTCCGCGGCCCTGTCTGATGTTTAAAGACCCACAGGTCTGAGCCGAGTCAGGACACAGTTGGGAGAAAATGGGCTGAGAGAATTATATTTTTGTGTGATGGCCGCCTTCCTACGGCCGTAATTGGTTTGAATGGTAAATCGAAAGAGCCCCGACTAGGTCACAAGGTTGTGTGTTAGGAGTGCAACAGTCAATTGACTTCAAGCTCGCCTGTACCCCCTCCCCCCCACCTCCCCCCATCCCCCTACCCTCATCACACTCGAGAAAAATGAAGTCTCCTAAATTGCCACAGACCTAATCTTTTCTTCTGCCTCTAAAATGTAAGAGCCCGGTTTGTCAGTATAATTGGGTACTGCTGTTTTTTATTTTGTACTGCATCGTTTTCAAGGTACAATGGTGTCCCGGTGTATAGATTTTTAATTCCAGTTGCCACTGCATCATACTTGTATGTGGTTTGGTTCAGCGATATGTAATTTGCCCTCAGTCGGAGGGTTGTGCTAGGATTATATGCACAACTTGCATCCTTTCAAATCGGGCGCTTTACACACTTTGCATTGAAGTAGCCAGAATGCCTGACTAAACAAAAAAGAACCCCAAGGCTTTTGAATAAAGCTTTAAATATAGCTCCTACGTAGGGCATCAATTCACAAGTAATTGAACATGTTTGTTACAACGTTCAGTGAAGGACCCGTCTAAAGCGGTCGCTGTAGATTCA
>NC_079420.1:6328399-6335899 GCF_026213295.1 Gadus chalcogrammus
AAGCGACACGCCAATTGTCAAATTTTGTGATGCTTTTAAGTGTCAGTTTTATTTTCTTGTTGCACATTTCCACATGAGATAAGTGTTTCCTGTTTGGGTAGATAGGAAAAAAACGGATTAAGCGACAGATCGTGAATTTCATTGAATATCGGATAGGGAATTGGGTAATTGCTTGCCTCTCACAGTCAAACAGAGTATAAGATGCAATTGTGGCACCTCTGCTATCCATATAACACTCTTCAGAGGCAAATTGAATAGAAGTGATGTGAATCCGCGGCTTAAACCGCAACATGTAAGGCAGTGTTAGTGGGTGAGAATCTAGTTTGAGTTCTTTTGTGAGCGTTTGTTAGGGTTAATCGCTAACGTTAGCCTGAGCCACAGAAATACGAACCAACCCGGTCGCCGTGTTGCTCAGACTGTGTTAAAGAAACCAGGAGCTTTCTATTGGACTCTAGAGAAGCCGTGTTTGTCTGCCTGTTAGCGGTCTGACACTCACAGTAACCGATATTCCTAAAGGAATAGCTGTGGTCACAGGGTCTATCCACCCACAACACACTCACATTTACCCACTACGTGCACCCACACACACACACGCAGTCCCTCCCTTTAGCCGACCCAGTCAAACTCCAGCTTTGCCTTTCCAAATAGTTTTCTATCCCCTTCCTTGTCCTTCTTTTCCAATCTCCAATCAATTCAGTGCCCTCACCCCCCCCCCCCCTCCCCCTCCAGCATTCAGAGTCTGTAATCAGCATTATTTATTGTGATGGAGATTAACATGGCGGTCTAATCGAGAGAGAGAGAGAGAGAGGGAGGGAGAGGGAGGGAGGGAGGGAGGGGGAGAGAGAGAGAGAGAGAGAGAGAGAGAGAGAGAGAGAGAGAGAGAGAGAGAGACTCGCGCCCCAAATATGCCTTTCTCTATTACGCTCATCCTGATGAAAATGCGCCGTCTTTAACGTGATGAGCGCAGCGACCTAATGGACGTGCCCCAGAGTAATGATGATCCCCGGTGCTAAACCCTCGCCGGCGGTTCGATGCCGTCCCGGCGCGTGAGTGAGCGTCGCTGCCAGCGTGGGGTTCGATAACGCGGGTGTACGGATTGATCCATGGGGAACAGCAGAGCCGAGTGGTTGTAGGCTATTCGCTCCACACACACACACACACACACACACACACACACACACACACACACACACACACACACACACACACACACACCTCTCATGGGGGTATTACGTTTCCCCGGTAAAGCTGCTCCTGCTGGAATCACACAGTGTGCGTTCTGTTTGGGTGTTTTCTCTGTATATATTGATATCTATGTTTTGCTTGGCTTTAAGTGGTATGGGCGCTGTATGGGACCGCTGAAAGAAGACTGTCACTCACGAGTAAGCCTGTAGGTAGGATTGTTCAGATTGTGCTGCCGGTCAGAAGCTTAGACCAGATGGGTTTCCCAGGAAGATGAGATTTAGCGCACTCACACACAAACACACCAACACACACGCGCACACACATGCACGGATCCACACACAGATTGCAGCACACAAATGCACACACGTATGAACACTCGCACAACATGTCGGCACACACACAGGCACACACAGAAGCAAACAGAAATGTGTGCACGCACGCACACACACACACACACACCACACATGCGCACGCACACATGCTGGGATCAACACACAGATGCGCACACATACACACACTCGCACAACATATAGGCACACGCACACAGGCATACACCGAAGCAAACACAAACACACACACACACACAGGCGCGCACACACGTGCACGGATCCACACACAGATGCACACACAAATGCACACAAGTATAAACACTCGCACAAGATATAGGCACACAGAAGCAAACAGAAATGCATGCACGCACACACACACACACAAACACCCACACACACACACACACAGACACGCACACACACACACACAGGCACGCACACATGCATGGATCCATACACAGATGCACACACAAATAATCACACATACACACACTCGCACAGCATATAGGCACACACACACACAGGCATACACAGAAGCAAACACAAATGCACGCACACACACACACACACACACAAACACACAAGCGCACGCACACATACAGGGATCAACACTCAGATGCACACAAAAATGCACACACATATATACACTCTTTATAGGCACACGCACACACAGAGGCACATACGGACACGAACGCCAATGCACGCACGCACACACACATGCATACAAGGAACCAAATCACTTTGTGCACATGCACACAGGGGGCTAAGGGCGGGTGATCAACGGTGATTACAGACTCTGACAACATCCACCATGTGTGGCAGCCGCACAGCCATCCACCGCCACGCGCCAGGCAATCTCCCCCCCGCTTAATGCTTTTGAGTACCATCGCCACGGCAACGATCACACACGCAAATGCCACACACAAACAAACACACACACACGCTCGCGCGCACGCACCCACACGCCTCAGCTGTTGCGCCTCCGTGGGACATTGAGGATGAAGACTGTCAGCCAATGAGATCAGTGTGTCACACACGGAGATGATGCTGAGGAGGGGCATGAACAGTCAAGATGATGGGAGCGGCTCCAGCGAGACGCTCCCCGACACACTCTCTGTCACGCTCTCACCCCCCCAACTTCAATCGCTAACCGGGGCTGCTTTCGGCTTCTTCTTCTTTTTTTGGTGTGTGTGTGTGTGTGTGTGTGTGTGTGTGTGTGTGTGTGTGTGTGTGTGTGTGTGTGTGTGTGTGTGTGTGTGTGTGTGTGTGTGTGTGTGTGTGTGTGTGTGTGTGTGTGTGTGTGTGTGTGTGTGTGTGTGTGTGTGCTTCTATGTCTGTCGCGGATTTGAATGCATTCACTTCAATTCCCATGCTCTGCATCAACAAATGTGTTGGAAAATTCCTAACAGCTGTGGTTCCAGCCACTGGGAGTAAGAGATGGGGGGGGGGGAGGTGGGAGGAGGTAGCGATGTCTCCTCTGTAGAGAGCTAAACACTGAGATGA
Organism: Gadus chalcogrammus; assembly: GCF_026213295.1. Taxonomy (NCBI): domain Eukaryota; kingdom Metazoa; phylum Chordata; class Actinopteri; order Gadiformes; family Gadidae; genus Gadus; species Gadus chalcogrammus. The sequence goes on from NC_079420.1 coordinate 6,331,417, forward strand.
TAATTGTGGTCGATGGCGGTGAATAGTGCCCCACACAAAAAAAAAAAAAACGCGAAAAAGTCTCCACCGAGACTTGATAAGTGGAATCAATTCAGGTGCATGTCGTTACTGCGAACCGGCCCCGGGTGGCTGAGACGCTACTCTGCGCTGAGACACCGAGCCTCTCGAGACTGTCCCCCCCCTCCCCCGTCGCCACACACACTCCCCCCTCTCTCTGGAGACTGTTACACGCTGTTTGAAATGGTACTTTAATGACGCACGGCGCCGGGCAGACGTAAAGTGTGCGCCAAAATCGCGCCCTCTTCCCTCGCAGAGGAAGTGGAGATGGGGGCTGATGAAGTGGGCTAGGCGCTCGCACCAGAGCGGTTCCCCGGGAGTTCAGGCAGTCTAGAGGGGTTTTTTTTATCCGCCATTATCCCCATCTGGTCTAGACCCCCGGTTTCTCTTTCTCGGGGCTGTTTCAGATGTCAGGCGGGAGTTGTTGTACTGTTGGAGGGTTTTCTGTGTTTCATTTCATTGAGATGGGTTCACTCTTAGATGCAGCGTATTCTCTGTGTTGTGTCGGCTCCCCCCCCTCAGGGTTCGTATTTGAAACCGTTGCTCGAATGCTGGAGGAGGAACCTAATCATTCCGGTTATGTAATCCAAGGATAACGCACATGCCGACTCACTCCCAGGTCTCTCTCTCTGTCTCTCTCTGTCTCATGTCTCATTCACTCATACTCTTTGTCTCTCTCTCTGTCTCTCTCTCTCTTTCTGTCTCTCTCTCACTCTCTCTCTTTGTCTCTCTCGTTCTCTCCCTCACTCACCTTCTCTCTCTTTTACTCACTCAGTCACTCACTTATTCACGGTTTCAGCTGAGGTCTTAAACAATTATATCACACACACACGCACGCACGCACGCACGCACGCACGCACGCACGCACGCACGCACGCACGCACGCACGCACACACACACACACACACACACACACACACACACACACACACACACACACACACACGCATGCACAGTGCTGACTGGTGTCAATGAGTTCAAAGTGAGCGAGGCATAATTATGACATCTGCTGTCGGAGAGATTAAGAGCCCTCAGAACTTTAGCAGTGCGTCGCCGACCGAGTAGCACACCAAAGTGTTGACAAACAAAGCGCGCGGGTTTCTGCCGCTGTCTCGCCGTTACCAGCCTCTTTGATACCGGCTTAATTGGAGCGCACGCCAGCCTCTGGTGCAACAGATACACCTAATTAGGCGACTTGTGCGCATAATTAAAACGATGTACCGTAACAAAGCTCAGCGCAATGTGCACTTTAATGAAATCCATTAGGGCACGTATCACCTGCAATGATCTTTTTATGTTCTGTGTTCTTCTCCAGAGTTACATCGTTGTGGGGAGGCGTTTTTTCCGCTTTCCGCCGAGACAAAGGGACAGTCTGTTGTTTTGCATGGAAGGGCTTCCGGTGTGGTCCGAGGGGTTTGATGCCTGCTGCCGCTCATCAGTAGTGTTGTGATGCACAGGGCTCGGTGACCCTCCTGCCTGTGAAATCGATCTGCATCCCTCTCCCTCTCCCCCTCCCTCTCTCTCTCGCCCCCTCTCTCTCGCCCCCTCACTCTCTCTCTCTCTCTCTCTCTCTCTCTCTCTCTCTGTCTCTCTCTCTCTCTCTCTCTCTCTCTCTCTCTCTCTCTCTCTCTCTCTCTCTCTCTCTCTCTCTCTCTCTCTCTCTCTCTCACCCTCTCTCTCTATCTCTCTCGCCCTCTCTCAACCCCTGTCTCTCTATCTCGCCCTCTCTCTCTCTCTCTTGCTCCATCAATCTCCCCCATCTTATCATTCTTCCACCCACCCTATCGTTCGCCCTCCCCCTGCCCTCCACTCTCTCTCTCTGCCCATTAAGTCTCATATAACAGATTGACGTGGAGCTCCCGGAGTGTGCGGATACAATGTGCTCTGGTCTGCTCCTGTCCTGTGCCTTCTTTCATTTTTTGTCTCTATTCCCGCTCAGAGCGTCCTGAGTCTGACTCTTCTCTTCAACACACACACACACACGTGCACACTCACACCCATGAAAACACACACACATGTAGCACACACTATCACACACACGTGCACAGGCACACACACACACACACACACACACACACACACACACACACACACACACACACACACACACACACACACACACACACACACACACACACACACACACACATACGAATACATACACAATCATGCATGCGCACACTCTCACACACACACACACTCACTCACTCACTCACTCACTCACTCACTTACTCACTCACTCATTCACTCACTCACTCAGTCACTCACTCACAGACTCACAGACTCACAGACTCACACACACACACACACACACACACACACACACACACACACACACACACACACACACACACACACACACACACACACACACACACACATGTACCCTCTTTGGCGCATCCCCATCCGTGAATTCCCGCTAATAAGGATACTTAGAGTAAATCCCCTCCGACTTGCCATTCCATGGTGGATTAGCACCCTTAATCTCTCGGCTCGGAGAACAATCGAAGGAGAGGTGGAGGGAGAGACGGAAACAAAGGCTCTGATGGCTGGCCTTGTGCCACCTTGATCATGAAGCTCCCATTCTCTTTTCTCTTTCTGTTTGTGTCATTTAGTTGGTTTGTCCTTTTTTTTCCCCCCGTCCTGGGAAGGAGACAGGTAGTTACTCATCCGCTCTCGCTTCCACCTCCCTATCTTCCCATCTCTCAATCCCTTTTTTGTTGGCCGTCCATATTTTTCTATTTTCAACGTGTGCCCGCTTCGTAGTGGCGGGGTTATGTTAAAGGCGTCGCCACCAAACGAGATCCCTGCAGTCTGCTACGGGGTCCTGTGTTGTTGTTGTTGTCGACGTCGTCGTTGTTGTGGTCGTTTATGGATTTTTTCCAAACCCTTTGAAGGAAAACCCATTTTCCATTTTGATATCTAATACCTGTACAGCCGGTCCTGCAGATTCTGACGCCTTAAAAGTTCACCAAGCGATAAATCAAGCTGTCCATCTCTCCGGCGAGGGCTGCGGGAGGCAACAACGTTTTGGTTTTTAACAAATGACGAAAGGGAGAGTTGATACCGCACACACTTCTCCCCCCTCTTCCCCTTTCGCGTTCTCCGCGCTCGCTCCATCACGCATAGAAATGAGCCGGTTTGCACGGGCCCCACTGGAGTCTTTTAGCAATTAGGCAAGTGCCAGAAAAACACATTAATCTAGCTATTATATCTATCCTCGTTAATTTATAGTTTGGTTGGAGACGCTCACTCATTAATTGGCTGTGGTGGATGACACACAGTGAAATCACATTTGCATAGATCATTTTTAAATTGCCAAGCAGCATCCAGCTGGGAGTGCGACGGGGACCCGCATCCGACGGGCCGGGGCCGCGGGTCGGCTCGGTTCGACCGCGGGGTTCCTGCCTCGGCGTCGGCACGGCCTCTGGATCAGCGGGGGCGTGGGGACGGTGCTGCAGCGGTGTGGGGGGCTGGGAGGAGGAGGAGGAGGAGGAGGAAGGCTCCGACTGTGGAGCAGTGCGTCCCGGCGGTGGTCGCCTCATTCCGTGTTTACCGCCGTCGCGGGGATGACATCTGTGACGGCGTCCAGGTACGCACTCCTCAACGGGCGGGCATTTCGGAGAGGGGGGGTGTAGGAGGGGGGGTTTGAGCAGGCAGGTGCGGAGGAGGGGGGGAGGGGGTTCAACGAGGATTCTTTTGAATTTCATCCCCGGAAGGAATTGCCAATCGTCAATTTCAATTTCGCAGGATTGGAAATAAAGGACTGTCTAGGTGGGGCCCTCCCGCTGTTGTGTTGTGGGCCCCCCCGATAGGAGAGGCTCATTGGATGGGGCACAGAGAGGTGTCAGACGGGCTGCACCTGAATCAAAAGTTAAATTGAAACACGGGCTCCGACCTTGGACCGCTCTACCTTCCGTGTGATGGCCCGTGAGATAATTCCTCCGGCTCTCGCTGTGTGGGCTGGCAGCTCTATAGGGCTGAGAGAGAGAGAGAGAGGGAGAGAGAGAGAGGGAGAGAGAGAGAGAGAGAGAGAGAGAGAGAGAGAGAGAGAGAGATTTAAATGGGCTGGAGACGGAGAAAGGTGGAGCGAGAGAGAGGAAGGAGGGGGGTCAAGAGGAAGGTTGTAATTATAAACAGAAGGCCTGCTAGATAAAGAGACCAGGCTCTATAGCTTAGCCTCGCGGCGCAGCTCTCCGAGGCTTCTCAACGACGACCCACCAACGGTTGTGTGTTAAGGCTTTGTGCGCCGTGAGTGTATGTGATGTTCAGACATGCACCTTGGTTTCCCGCGTGGTTGTGTGTGGTGTAAAGGTTAGCATGGCACGGTGTTTGCATGCTCATGTTAAGCCACAGCCTAGCCTACCCACATGGGGGTTTTTGCTATTTTGAGTCTTGTTTTCCGTCTTATTTGCATTTCAGGTCG
>NC_079420.1:6340899-6343399 GCF_026213295.1 Gadus chalcogrammus
AGAGGAAGAGGAAAAACACAGGAGTTTTGTCCCAGTGCTGTCAACAAAAGAGGGTTGAGTGGAGCTGGGGGGGGGGGGGGGGGGCAGAGCAAGGACAATAATACCCCTTCCACTGGAAGCGGTAACCACACTGAACGATTACCATGGCGACTCGACTAAGTGTTTGACCAGGAGCAAGGGCCCACTACATCCAGAAGAAAGTCTTCCCTTGGTCCGCGTTTCAACTCGGACCCTCTTCCTGGGGCGTAGCGTAATTGAGGATCATTTTGCTTCAAGGAGCCATCAGAATCGCATAATCATCATCCCGTCCGTAAACCGAGAAGAAGCAAACAACTAGAGAATTGAATTAATGAATGCTTCGGGCATCGTGCGCGTGTGCGCGTGTGTGTGTGTGTGTGTGTGCGTCTGTGTGTGTCCATTGTGCCTTCCTGTGATTGTGGGACGGTGGGATTGTAAGCAGAGCCAGTAACATCAATGTGATGTAAAGGGTAAAAGAAAGTCCCCTTTTCCAGGGGAGTGTTGGAGTGTCTGGTTCATAGTCTTACATGAACTTTCTCTCCATCAAAGGGTCGTGCGATAAGCTCCCATCGTCCCACTAATTAAAAGTGGCTTAATCTGTTTCCTTCTGCATGACCAGTGGAAATTACTCCTTCCTAGCGGAAGCCATTTAATGAGCTATTTTTTCTTTCATTCCCCCCCCCCACCACGACTCTTTGAGCTATCCTCATTTTAGCTCCAAACCTGACCTTTTCTCCATATGCTGAGGATGGCAAAGCTAATCTATGGCCCATTAACGCAGGGCCATTTGTCATCACCAAACTGCTTGAATGATACAGGACCCAAAGCTATTATTTAATATCAGCCAGGAAATGCCATCCCTCTGCAAGCAGGCGTCCATCTCCATACACAAACCATAGGTATTATAAACAACGTGTCGGAGTGGAACTCGTCATTACAACGTGTCTGCCATCGCTTCACATCACAAGTTATCTTCAATCTCTTCTCTCCTCTCTCTCTCTCTCTCTCTCTCTCACTCTCCCTCTCCCTCTCTCTCTCTCTCTCTCTCTCTCTCTCTCTCTCTCTCTCCCTCTCCTCTCTCTCTCTCTCTCTCTCTCTCTCTCTCTCTCTCTCTCTCTCTCTCTCTATCCCTCTATCTCTCTCTCCCCCTCCCTCTCTCTCTCTCTCTCTCGTCCTCGTTCGGCTCTAACAAGCTCGAACAAAGCACGAGATCTCGCTCTCTCTGTCTCTCCCTCCGCCGTGACATTTTCACATTACGGACCACCTCCTTACATGGCGAGATGTAACCGGGAGCGCGGGAGACGGGTTCGGCCCGGGGCCAGTGTAAACACAAGGAAGCCGGGAGGGAGTTGGGGGGGGGGGGGGGTGCACAAGGTGAGTCTTTGAAGGCCCCTCCACCGCTGATACACGGCGTGGACGATGTGGGGCCCAGTCATGCAGAGTGCGGGTGGCGGTGGCGGCCGGTGTTGCAGTTAATCATCGAGAGGATCGCTATTTCTCCTTGAGAGACCCAGCGGGGGGGGGGGGGGGGGGGGATGTAGGGGGGCACCGGGACTAAACCACGTTACCAGATACCTTCACGGCTCATTGGCCTTATGCCTGTGAAGTGAAATCATTAGAACCAATAAAGTGTGTAATTGATTCCTTCCGAATCCCAAGCACCAGGTCCGCCTGCCTGATTATTCCAGCGGCGGCGGCGGCGGGCGGCTGGGGGTTGAAACTCTACGTGGAGCCGATTCACGGAGCACAGAGGGAGTCTAGTTTACCCCAGGCCTAATCTGCGGCGGCTTAGAACTGATTCACACAGATAGCCACGGATCAACCAGACAGTGTTACCTTCATTGCTGCTCATTCTCTCATTTGATGTCCCATGAGGCCTCACCCCCCCCATATCGCTCCACGCAATATATCGGCTGGGGCTTATAATAACTGTCTGGGAAGGTATAGTGTGTGTGTGTACTAGGTTTTGATGGCGGTGCTGTTGGATGAAGAGCTGTCCTCCCAACACCTATCTGCTGATCACTGACTCTCCCCGAGTGATCTCCAGACAGTCGTCCAGAACTCCAGATATAAATAGACGGCTGATCTGAAACATGTTTGTGTGGGAGAGCCGACGGGAGCGTTTTGCGGTGTTGACCATGCATGTCAATATTTGATTGAACCACGGGACTGTGTGTGTGGGTGTCGGTGAGCATCTGGGCCCGGTGGTGGTGGTGCTGAGGCTGGGGGCCCCGATGGTGGTGGTGTGGGGGGGCTAGGGCTGAGGGGGGGGGGGGGGGGGGGGGGGGGGCTGGCTCCTGACGGTGTCTGTTTGACTCGGGGCCAGCCACTTTAATCAGGTCCCCTGCCTGCGCCAGCTGTGTCCACAACACTGCAAACGGGGGGCCGGTCCCGGCTGCCCCCCCCTGGCGATCTACAGCCAGGTTGAGGGGATGGAGGGAGATGGGGGGGGGGGGGGGTGGAGGACCTGGCTGGCTGGCTG
>NC_079420.1:6348399-6358373 GCF_026213295.1 Gadus chalcogrammus
TCCTGTCATTCACCCACCCACGCACACATGGAGCAATCAAGCCATGATGGTGTGAATCACCATTCCAGCTAACCAGCAGCAGCCGCCATCTTCCGGACCTGCTAGGGTCAAGTGCATAGCTCATGGAAACCTCTGGGCACTTAACCGCCTCCCGGTTACAGTTGCCAGGCGACCTGCTCTACCCTTTGAACCGTTGGCACCCTTGTTTAAAAACCTGTCATTTCTCACGTTTGACTAATGCACTAAGAAGCGTGGGTTCAGTTAGTAGTGGATTAAAGTGACTGCCGTTCATATGGCACTGGGTTCCCGATTGCCAAAGCTTACCTGGAGGCTATCCTAAAGCAAGATGCCTTGCACTAGGATGGCTTACACTGGCTTCCTTTTATGTATCTGAATTCACTGTCAGTTGCTTTGGCCAAAAGCATTTGATTGAATGAAATGGGGAATGGTGTTACGTGTGCATTCCTGACGTCCTCCGGTTCCTAGTAAAGTTCACACTCGTAGGCGGCTCCAATGAAGCAGATACACGGAAGACGTCCGCTTTCTGGTGTTGCGTCTGAACCTGTAAAAGACAAGTGCGTCATGTAGAAAAATGCCATTGGCAAAGGCAGGCCTGCCTTAACCTGCCATTGGGCCCTAGGGCTGAGGGGGGGGGGGGGGCTATCATGTGCCAGTATAGATTTTTTTCTTTTTTTTTACTGCAGCTCATGATGGGCCCCCCGATCGGCGGAGGCCCTGGGGCTTCAGCCCAGGCAAGCCCGTGCATTAAGGCGGCCTTGGGCAAAGGGTTCAACATGATAATGACGTTTTAAAGGTTTAAAGTTGTTGGGCGTTGTTTGTTCAATTTGTTGGCGGTGTCAGTGTTTGCCCTTTTCTTTCCCCCATTAAACGCCATTAGATGAAACGATAAAAAAGAAAATGACCACAAACACTCCCATGTCGGGACAAGCACCGCCAGGGATTTATTTAACTGTGTCATTTCAGTTTTAATGGCGTCATGCAAGGGTATGAATTAAAAAGGGCAGGATGCACTTCGCCCAGTGAAATGGGTTTTCATAGAAAGGAAGAATGGGGGCAGCAGAAAAAGCCAACCAAAAGTCTGGGGGTTGTTTGTGTGTGTCTGTGTGAGAGAGATAGGGACGCTACTACAATAAGGTAGTGTCTGTTAAAATTCACCACGTCTGACCTGTTTGACCTTTTCACCGTGATGACTATTTTGCCATTTAGCAGACACTTTAATCCAAAGTGACTAAGCTTAAAACTACACCGAATTCTGAGGACAGTGAGCGTAAACACAAACACACAAACAGGCTGAAGGTGACAATTTGAGGCAATGATATGATAACTAATGGCTCTTCATGCCTTGGAGTAACATGTTTATTTTTTACATTTTGGGTAGTGCCAAGAAGAAAATGAGCCTGGCAGCTGTCCAGGCCGCACATGAGCTTTTGCGTCTTGCGATTTTGCGATTTTGTACTTGGCATAAATCTTTCTCCTCCACTTAATCTTTTCTTCCCAATGTCTAGGTGGTTCAAGCGAAGCGCAAACGACAGTTGCACCCTTAAATAAAAGTCAAACGATCAAAAGTACATTTCAACAGGTGTGCTATCGAAGGGACGATAGCACACCTATTAAAATGTTTTTTTGATCCTTATGTTCTACTTTCATCAAGGCAACAAATTCCCCCAAAAAACAGACATAAGCCCAGTAGAAAATACTGAGAACTACTGCAAGAGCTTGTTTCTCTGTATATAAATGCGACTCCAGAGTAATCCCCTGAGTGATAGTTCTGTGTTTATGCATCAAAATCCTATTCCCTGATAATGACCTCCGCTGTAAAAATCCCTGTTGTTCAAAAAATACATTCCAAAGATACGTGTGAATGACTATAAACATCCCTCCCAGAGTACACTTTTTATAAAATGGCTATTTTCTTTCTCCCCGTTATAGAGATGGCAAGCCGGCTTTCCCTCCTCCTCCCCTTCCTCCTTCCCATCTGCCTGTCGTTGTCGCGGGGCGAGGAGGAGCTCCAGAAGATCCCACAGCTGTCCTTCACAACCGAGACGCCCATCAACAACGTGGTGCAGGACCCGGGCAGCGGGCGCATCTACCTCGGCGCCGTCAACGCCATCTTCCAGCTGGGGCCCGCCCTCAACCAGGAGGCGAGGGCCGAGACGGGCCCCAAGCTGGACTCCCGGACCTGCACCCCTCCGCCTTCCGCCTGCCAGGACACCAAACTCATGCCCAACCTCAACAAGCTGCTGCTGGTCCACCCGGCCAACGGCTCGCTCATCGTCTGCGGCAGCCGCTACAAGGGCATCTGCTCGCTTCTCAACCTGACCAACGTGGAGCAGCAGCTGTACTACAGCGACAACAAGGGCGAGAGGACCTACGTGGCCAGCATCGAGGACAACGTCAACGTGGTGGGCGTCATGTCCACGTACCACCTGAAGGACACCCAGGACGAGTTCAGCGTCTTCGTGGTGGGCAAGGGCTACGGGCGGATGGACAGCACCAAGCTCATCAGCACGCGCATCCTGGAGGACCGGCGCGAGTGGGTGGTGTTCGAGAGCATCGTGGAGGCCTCGGCCGTGCAGACGGCGCCCTTCGCGCCCAAGCACCAGCACGACTTCCGCCACGCCTTCAAGGACGACGGCTTCGTCTACTTCCTGTTCTCCAGGACCCGGGACGGGACGGACAACAAGAACCTGACGTATGTGTCGCGCATCTGCGAGTCGGACAACAACTACTACTCCCACACGGAGCTGATGCTGAGCTGCGGCCCGGGGAACCTCTACAACAAGGTTCAGGCCGCGTACGTGGCCATTCCCGGCAAGGAGCTGGCCCAGAGCTTGACCGAGTCGGGCCAGAGCAGTAAGGTCAACCACATGGAGAAGGTGCTGTTCATGGTGGCCAGTTCGCCGGAGGAGGACGGCGACTCCAACTCGGCCCTCTGCATGTACCCGCTCAAAGCCATAAACGAGCGTCTGAAGGATATCATCAACGCCTGCTACTTCGACATGGGGTCCATCGGCGGGAAGCCAGCGGTGGACATCCCCTACTTCTCCAAGAGAGATGAGTTCTGTAAAACCCCGATTACCGTAAGTGCTCCATTGTGTCGTTCGCAACCGTTTTACAAAAGTATGGAGTGTTATAAAAGTAAAAAAGTAATAGTTAAAATAGCTTTTTGAGAATCCCTTTTATGCAGGTTCCAAGAGTTTGTTCAAGGGTGATGTTGCTTGTGTCAATATTACTCTTTTATGTCTCTTTCATACACCAGTGACGTTTCAGCTTTGCAGCAGTCAGCTAATGGTAGCTCAAATGACTAGGCTACTTAGCTACTTATACCTTGGCACTGGGGACGGATTAGCATAAGTACAGTGCCGTGTAATGGGTTCAGTACAAAGTTAAGTAACCATGTACTTGGAAGTACTGTGGAAAGAAACGGTTGTTTTTTTCTCTCCTTTTAGCCGGACACGTTGGTAACCTGTGGCGCAGACTTCTTGCCTTCTCCTCTGGCCAGTAAGCCTGAGTTTGGTCTGAAGGGTCAGCACGTCGAGGTCAGGGGCTTGCTGACCGCCGTGGCCATCGCCGTGGAAAACGACCACACCATCGCCTTCTTGGGAAACGACCAGGGAGAGGTCTCCAAGGTACGACCCCACTCTGCCCACTTATCTGCCCTTTTGCTATTCACCGTTTAGGCTTTTAGAAGCCAGCAAATATAAATAAAAGAGCAGGTAGGGGTTAGGAGAGAACCTTTTCGATGAGAGTCAAACAGAGCGTATTGAAAGAGAGACTTCTACATCTGGACTTTAGTGCAGTAGCGGCGGAGTGTGACAGTGTATATCGTGATTGAATAAACATTCGCACGCAACTTACAAAAGAACACCTTGCTTGGTCACATATTCTGAGAGTTTCCTTAAGTAGTCAAACACCTAACCGACTTGGCCATTCTGTGATATTGGCAACAGTAATGGGCCCTGTGTAACTCTTCCCTCCTCCGTCGCTACCTTGTGCATGAGTGCATGGGTGCATTTAGGATGTGTTCCACGGACGACGTTGTGACTTGATTGTATGTTTTACCAAACCCTCCAGGCCCACCTGAAAGGCACGTCTGAAGTCTTTGGCAAGATCCCAGGACTAACTGCGGGGGAACGGGTGAACAAGAACCTCTTCTTCGACCACGGAGAGGACTACCTTTACATCACCACTGAGAAAAAGGTGCGTCTGCTTTGTGTGGCGTCGCAGTCTGCACTAAATTGCTTGCAAACCATATGAAAACCTGAGGGATGGTTAAAGATTGTCTCTTTTGTCTTGGTCATGTATTAAGTACTCTTTCTCAAGTGCCCAATAGAGTAATTTGATTTATAAACAGGCAATAGACCTATGTCATTACCCATTTTCTTCAATGGGTAATGACACTTTTTGCTTCAGTAAGCATAATATTGCATCTTTAGACACGTGAAGCATGAAATAAATAACACTTTTCTTTCAATATCAATCTATAAGCCCCCTCTTTCCCGCTCCCCTATGAGGGATGTGAGCATCCCGCCATTCGTGGTATTAAACACGGGAATACGATGACCTTTGCGTGGTTCAAATATTTACTTTAATTGGCATTAGTAATTGGCATTTAACAGAAGATGCGAGGCACCGACACAGATGCTGCCGTTAATGGGAGAGCCTAATGAAGAGGGTCTGCTGGAACCTTGTAGGTCAGGAGCAAAAGGAGAGGCTCGCTCCACCGATATGATGTATGTGTTTTGACTGAGAGGAAGGATGCTACAGACGCACACATCTGCTGCTGACGACGACACCATTTTAGAAATTACGTTTGTTAAATAGAGAATCTGATGTCAATGTTTGCCTCAACGCTACTTGTTCCAGGATTGGAAAATAAAAGTTTGAGTCTGACATTCTAGACAAACATAGAGTACAAAGAAGATGCAACGGGAAATTCAAAGATGTATCACAGGGATAGGTGTGTCCATATAACTGCAGGCGAAGCGAACAATGCAGTATGTCCATCCACTTACGTTAAACAGGGAGGAGAGTGGCCTCAACAATGTCAACTGGCGAGCTCACAAACAGAGCAGTTATTACCAGAATCAGACCTCCATCATTTCGTCTCCGCAGTCTGTCGGTCGTCGTGTGGAGACGCGCGTGTGCTAAGCATTTGATTTGTGTGGGGTTACTTCAGATCACCAGGGTGCCGGTGCAGACGTGCAACCTGAAGACGGACTGCAAGTCCTGTATCGACCTGAAGGACCCCTACTGTGGCTGGTGTGTCCTGGAGGGAAGGTAGGGGGTCTGCTGCATGACACACCCACCCACGCAAGCACACACTCATGGACACGTGGACAGATGCACGCACATACGCAAACACACACAAATTCTCACACACACACACACACACAAATACACACGCACACACAAACACAAATACACCAGTCATACATATTGTACGCTCACATAAAAACACACACTGAGAGGGGAGATGCGTAAACGCTGGGAGGGCAACCGGGAAGGTTAGCAATGAAGCAGTGCCTGAGCACCACCCTGCTGTACACGTATAGATCACATTGAGGCCATTTGTGCCTGTGTACATGTGCGTGTGTGTGTGTCCGTGTGTGTGTGTGTGTGTGTGTGTGTGTGTGTGTGTGTGTGTGTGTGTGTGTGTGTGTGTGTGTGTGTGTGTGTGTGTGTGTGTGTGTGTGTACAGCCTGGGGGAATTTAAGTAGTTTCTGGGGATGATGGCGGTGAAGGTGGTTTGCGGTGTAATTTACTCCGACCACCGCATATTTATCAGACGCTTCCAACCCTGGGGTGTCTTATTGTGTTTTACGGTGATCCGCCCTGAGGGATGAGCCGGAAAGAACTAGTATTATCGTGTTGTCGCTTTCCTTACACTAAATAAAAATCATAATCATCACAATGCCGCACGAAAAAAGGTCGCTGAAGTTACGACGTCTCCCGCGTTCAATGTTTGCCGTGTTTTGTAGATCATTCTTACTTCTGTTGGGTTCCACCGGTATTCAAATATTCCTCTTTGTCATTTCACGCCGTGAGTTCCTGTTTATTTATGCAGGTCTGTTGTGGGCTTGGCAGGATTTTAGCAGTATAAAAGAAGAAACATTTACAGTATAATTTAACAGCACACATACATCTCTCCCGAGGTCCCGTTACTGCGGGACTCGCACATTCATCCTCGGAAACACAGGGCTTTGGAAGGGAATCGCGGGGAATCAAATTACCCACCAGGGGTAGAATAGCTTGGCGAGATCACCACGGCGATATAATATGAATATTATAATGAAACATAAAATATAATTTGTCCATGTGAATGGTGTACAAGTAGTAAAGTACCAGTAGTAGTCAGAGTACATTCACGTTAGCGGAAGGTCCCTTGGCTTCCACGCAAGCAATGTGGAATGACAAAGCGCTCTCTTAAAGACTTAAGAGCCTGATTGAGATTCACACGCCGACCCCGTGTTCAGCCTTTCAGGTGACACTTGAGGCACAATGAATTGAGATGAGCGCCGGCCGAAATCCCATCGATTTCTGCTCCCACCAAGACGCCTGACATGAGGCACAAATTGATGTTGTAGGGATCAAACTTATGTCTTATATATATATATATTATATATATATATTTATTTATTTTCCGTGCCCTATTTCATCCACTCTTCCCCTCTTTGTTACCTAGAACCAGAAACAAATATACGGTTTAAATACACAACAACAAGAACGAATAGAACGGGAATCGAACCCACAACCCTGGCGTTGTCAACGGCACTCTCTTCCAGTCGACCTCGACAGGATCATTGCAGATTTGTGTTTATTTGGTGGTGTGTCGTGACGTCTTGTGTGTGTGGTGAGTGCATGTGTGCGCGCATATGAATGCGTGTGTGTGTGTGTGTGTGCACACCCTTTGCGGTGACCCTGTGGCGGGCTGACGTTGGAGGAACGGCGGCTGAACGGCGGTCTCTGCTCTTCTGTCCTCTTGTGTGAAGGTGCACGCGGCGTTCCGAGTGCCGCAGGGCGGAGGAGAAGAACGGCTGGCTCTGGAGCCCCGGGCGGGAGTGTGTGAAGATCCTCTCCTTCTCCCCCCCCAACCTCTCCTGTCACAAGACTCAGCAGGTAGCCTCTCTCCCCCTCTCTCCCCCCCCACCCCTCCCATCTCCCCCTCTTCATCCCACTAGTCTCATTACACAACCCTTCCTTTCGGTTTTCGTCTCTCTCCATCCATCACTCTCCTCTTTGTCTTTTCATCGGCACACCGGCGCGCCGCTGTTCGCAGCCCCGTCACGCACACGCGCGCACACATTTGGACGCGCACAAGCGCACACATTAGGATACACGCAGACGTAAACACGTATAGACGTACACACACACACACACCTACAGACACACATTCGGACAAAATTACATTCAGACATACACACACATGCACACACACACACACACACACACACACACTCAAACGCACACACACATTCGACAAAAACAAATTAAAAGACACACACACACACACACACACACACACACACACATATACACACAAATTAGGACACACAAACACACTCACACACACACACAGCAAGGATAATAAAGCGCCTTCCATTGTGCAGCAGCACTCCGGGGCTCTCTGTCTTTGGCTCCATATCGATCCGACCAGATGACTCCAAACTGGCTTCTAACCGACCATTATCAGCCACTTGGCCGCGCTTACCACTCAGCCATTACACATTCCTCGGGCCCTCCTCCCTTTACTCCGCCTCCTCCTCCACCTCCTCCACCTCCTCCCCAACCTTAATTCTATCAGTCCTGTGAAGTCTGAACTCTGGAATAAGGCTGGATCATACTCTGACTGTAGTCATATTAGTTCAAGCATTATCTCAGTCTATTATGATAAATAGGATATATTTACAAGCTCTCTATGAAAGCAAGGGGGAAATAGCAGTTGAGATTAAAATGACGGAGCCAAAAAAAATAAATAAAAAGATAAAATTGAATTCTAATGATGTGGCCCATATGTGTGAC
The DNA here is from genome assembly GCF_026213295.1 of Gadus chalcogrammus. NCBI lineage: Eukaryota > Metazoa > Chordata > Actinopteri > Gadiformes > Gadidae > Gadus > Gadus chalcogrammus. The sequence goes on from NC_079420.1 coordinate 6,356,443, forward strand.
CAGGTAGCAAGGTCAGAGTTTCAATTGAAGATGCTTTAATATTAATCATATCATTCGATTGCGATGTATTTGCTAATCTCCCTGTGTGTGTGTGTGTAGGTGGAGATCAACATCCCGTCCCTCCCCACCATCTCCGCGGCGGACCGCCTGCTCTGCGTCTTCCAGGAGGACTTCCGGAGCAAGGGCTCAATGTCAGGGACGGGCCAGGTCATCTGTAAACTCCCAAACCCCGCGCACATACCGGCCACGCCCGAAGGCCAAGGTGAGCTCCTGCTCACCACAACCCTATTAGGCTTCTTCACCAGGCGGCCATCTTGGTTCTAAACACTAGAAGGGTGAGGGAACTGAACTGTGGTGTTCAGTTCCCTCAACCTGCTTGCGTTAGGGACCAAGATGGCAGCTCTGTGAATAAGGCCCTCGCACGCTCTCTCTCTCTCTCTCTCTCTCTCTCTCTCTCTCTCTCTCTCTCTCTCACCCTGTTGGCGATAAGAACCATGATTGGCAGCTCTGTGATAAAGACCCATTGTGTTCCGTTACATAATAGTGGAACTCAAATGACGCTTTAAATTCTTAGAAATTTTAGTAGACCTGTGTTTGGATAATTTTTTATGAGATTGTTGCCGTCAATATTTGTAATGACTATACTTTAATTTATATTGGGTTCGTCACCTTCGCCACGTGCAACTTTGTCCTTGTGCTGAAAGTCTGCGGCAGTTGTTGTTGCAATATTGATTTCAGAAGTGAAACTCATCCGATGGCCATTAACGTTTAAGTGTTCCCTGCCAGGTGCTTGATCAAAATTGAGTCTGGCAATCTTGATTTACAGCTGTCTGAATGTGTGAGCTCGCGAGACAACTTGTTAAGACAGAATCCACATGGAGCCTCTCAAGAAAGTAGTTCACTGACTGTATATCTATATAGCTTCAGCAGTATGACAATGAGTAGATATTTCATCATTTTGGGCAAATGATTGCAAAGCAATGATACATTTTGAAGACCGGTCAAGGACAATTTCCTAACACCTCATTAAAAAGATATGTAATTGTATTGCTAATTGCAATAGTATTACCCAAGGATCCATATACTCGAGGAGACGATCTGACTGTAGTTTTTAGAGTTGTTTGTAGGAGGTTGAAGTCACCCCATGTGATCCGGTCGCTCAGGTGGGGGAGCCACTCAAGCTATTAAAACTGTTTGGTTTGACCTCCATGTAATCATCTTTCTCTAAATCTTTCCCTCTGTCTCTGTCTCTGTTCCTCTCTCTCTCTCTCTCTCTCTCTATCTCTTTGCCTCTGTCTCTCTCTCTTTCTCTTTCTCTCTCTCTCTCTCTCTCTCTCTCTCTCTCTCTCTCTCTCTCTCTCTCTCTCTCTCTCTCTCTCTCTCTGTCTCTCTCTCCCTCTCTCTCCCTCTCTCTCTCTCTCTCTCTCTCTCTCTCTCTCTCTCTCTCTCTCTCTCTCTCCCTCTCTCTCTGTCTCTGTCTCTCTCTCTCTCCCCCTCTCTGCCATCAGATTTCGTAGCTGTGCCGGTCAAGATCTTCGTCAACGAGACGGTGGAGCTGGCCACCAGAGAGTCTCAAATTCTACAACTGCTCGGCCACCGTGAGGAAAGCTGAAAAACGCCGTGAGTTGGCGCTCTCTCTCTCCCCCGCTCGTCCTCCCCTCATCCGTGGGACCTGAGCCGACACAAACCCAATCAAAGCTTCAGCGGACAGCCTTCATTCAAATGAATTGTGCGGGGAAGGTGTCTGTGTATAAATTGTGATGCGTGACTGACGACAGGAAGGAATGCACCTCTTGCAGTGTTCTCTGCCTCCTTTTCATTTACCATGCTGGGAAATTGCCTGAGTTTCCTTTTCATTAATCAAAAGATGAAAGTCGATCTGTGCTGGCTTCCTGGGCGCGTATTTATTATTTTTTCAATCCGGAGGAATG
>NC_079420.1:6358473-6394748 GCF_026213295.1 Gadus chalcogrammus
GTGTGTCGAGTACCTCGGCTCCTCCCCCAGCGAAGCTCCGTATCACATAGGCGAAATGACGTGGCGCGTGACGTTCGAGGCTTCATCTCGGGCTGTTGCGCGATATGGGTTCACAATGTGGCACATTTTACAAAAAGAAGACCCTACCCAGTTCCAAGATCACTTTTAGGCTATGTAATTAATCACACTCATTCTCAGTCATCATGCAGTTCTATTATTACAATTATTAGTAAGGCTACTGAGACAATCTATTTTGCCCGGGATGACTTAAAATCTAGGTCAAATGATTTGTTCTCTACCATGAGCTCGGGAGATATTTATGAACGGCAAACTCACACGTATCACTGAAATGACTTTAATTCTTAAACGTTGTGATGTTGTAGGCTACGAAGCAAACATCACATCATCACAGGAAACTCTTTCTTTCATCATAATTTAATTCACCACTAGGTGTCCCTAGCGTACTAATTTGAAGCTTCGAGGTCGAACCACTTTGATGGTTCATCTGGCTGCGAGGCTTTGACGTTTTCATGAGGCATCATCTCGGCACCACTACTCTCTGGACTCAGGAGGAGTTTAGTTTTGTTTTTCACAGTGAGAGAGGGGTGCAACCGGTCCTGGAGGTACTGCAATACAGGTCGATGCGTGGAGTGGACGGAGCAAGCCCCTTTTCCATCTCCCAGTTCCAAAAATCAATTTAATATATGGTCCCCGGGTAGGGGACGTATCAGATATTAAACTGATAAGAACAGATACTACACTTGATCTTAGCCAAAAGGCTGTTGCGTTTTCTCAAAGAAAGTTGTCCAATCCCGGGTTGCTTTAGACTCACTTCATTTATTATAAGTCGTCGGCATGTTCCGGCATGGTAACTGAAGCTATACGGAGGGAATTGTAACTAAAGAATGGAACACGTGTGAGAGATAATAACTCTGGCTACTACGGGACATGGGCAAAGGCCCATGTCCCTCGCGGGTGTCGCTGCAATCTCTGATCTATGGGCCACGGGCAGAGGCCCGTGACCCTGCGCGCGTGTGGTTATTAATCCTTGGTCTCTTCACACTGGGCGCACAGGTAAGAGACCGCCAATTGGGCGATAGCCGGGTGACGTGATGACTTCGGCTTCTTCGTATATTATAAAAGTGCTGCTATCTGTGGGCTGGAGCAGCCTCCAATAAGGTATTGCTCCCCTTGTGGCTATGTATAGTATTTACGGCTTATATGTTTGGTCCTGCTTCTATCTAATCTATGTGTGGGTAGCTTAGATTCTTAAAATCATCAACACGTGTGGAAAACTCTTGAATAGAGGAAAAAACCACAATGCTCTCATAATACTGAGACGTCATTCACCTTGTGGGTCTCATTGGGAATACAGGTCATTATTTAACAATACAAACAATGAACATAAATCTTGTTATCATACAATCACATGGCCAAACAGCACACAAACAAAACTATTCATAGAAATCCTGAGCTAATACTTTGGTTATGTGCTACAAGGGCCATACAATTTTCATCATGTGCAAAGTAAAGTAAAAATTGGTAGTCATAATACAATTTAAAATTTCAAAATGATGATAGCTAACATGGATTTGGGGGTTCAGGTGATCTTCGTGTATTGGTGCGCCGGTTCATGTGGGTGGTTTGGGCATGGATTTGGGGGTTCAGGGTGATCTTCGTGTATTGATGCGCCGATTCATGTGGGTGGTTTTGGGCTTGTTATTATTGTAGTCATTGGGTTTTTTTTTTTGGTTTTTTTCGCCGTCTGGCCTGTAATTCATGAACCCAAGACTCGTCCCTCCTTGTCAAGGGCTCAACTCAGAGAGGTTACTCCTACATCATGGGAGCCTTCAAACAGGTTCTCCGTCGTCGTCGTGTCAGTAACAGGTGGCCTGTAAAACAATCGCCTCAAGGAAGATCAACTGTACCATTATTAATGCAGCGATTCAGAAATAACGGGTTGCACTCGCAACCAAGCAACATTACACAATAACAAACATAGTCTGGTATGGTTGTTTTAAAATGTGTTATTCAAGTAAATCCGGGATATTGCCTTGCTCGGCGGTGGTAGTTTGTAGGCTCCGGGTGTGTCTGCATCTGGAACTTTTTGCTTCTATTGCAGAAATACAAACTCATGTACAGCAGTTAGTTGTTCAAAAACATATTTCCATGAATTCTAATTTTAATTGTTTTACAGTATCTACTTTGGTTTAATTCACACTACATCCCTCCTTGCGCATTGCTTCAGCCATGCGCATTGAATGACAACCAAAGCAAACCACGCCGTAGTTTAACCAAGTTGCTATAACCAAAAAGATGTAAAAGGGAAATAACAATGTTGAAATGTGCATGTTCAATATCACTTCTGTGTTAACCGTATCTCATAATAACAGTTACCTTCATCATACTACCCGTTTGTCCGACACTAACTATGTATATTGGATGACCTAATCTTCATTTATTCTACCTATTGCTCGCATTTGATGTTGCCCACACTTTGATTCACTCCTATGTACATCGCATACCACATCAAACGTGAATACGCCTTATTCTCTGCACAATATCCTATTGCGCCACTTTCTGCATACCACATCAAACGTGAATATGTCTTAGCAAAGTGAAGTAAAGTAAAACTCAGTTTTATCTTTACTTATTTTATAGCTACACATGTCCCGGACACGTTCATTACTATTTCCAAAACAGTTTTTTAGCTACGCAGGTCCCAGACCTAACTATACCATTACATGAACAGTATTTATTATTATAATTATCTAGTTTTTTGTTGGTCAACATCAAATCGATACATTAATTCAACCTTCTGACTTACTGACCCACCCGATTTCTCCCCGTGTGAGCCCGCGAATGACAACTCTCCCGGGGCCTCCCCATGAGTCCCACCGCCACCACTCCCCGTGTGAGCCCGCGATTGTACTCTCCCGGAGCCTCCCATTGAGCTCCACCGTTACCACCTCAGAACTCTGCAGGAACGATTAGTCGATTAACGCGTGGCTCGGAGGCTCCTCAAGGAGTGCAACAATCCTACGTCTTGACACCTGGTGCAGTCGACGTGTGGCTCGGGGGCTCCCAGGAAGTGCCACAATCCTACGTCTGACACCTGGTGAATCTTGAGCTAGGTCAATCAAAAACCGTCTAAACTAGGTAGAATAAAGAGTCATCCAAACTTACAACAATTATGCACATCTTGGTATTAAATATATGGTGATATTCTATAAACAAAACAAAAACTGAACCTAAAAGAAAAATTCAGAAGTTATCGTTTGAAACAAATGTTATTGTAATTGAACTACAGCAGTTGAGCTAACTCCCGCCTTGTGCACCGGTTTAAAACCATTTATTAATTAAACATTATTTTAACAGTTGAACCCCGTGTCTATTTGAACCATCCTGGTTCCCTAATCAATGTGCATGACACAACCCGTGTCTATTGCACTTCTGTTTTGATACACAAAACGCATGTTGAATAGACAGAAGGGCTTAGCAACCTGAAAAACATAATGTCTGAGTGTTAGGCATTCGTTACTGCATATACTGCTATTTCCTGAAGAGAGAGAGAGAGAATATTAAGATCAATGCACACAAACACAGGTCGCAAAGGCTAAATTTACATCCTGGTTCCAACACATGGCTAGGTGTGAGGGTTTGAGGGTTTGAGGGGGTAAGGGGCAATTTAACTAACAATAGAGAGGCGAGTTGCCTTCTCAGGGGGATGGGGGGGGGGGGGGTCTGACTACTGGACCTGTGAAGACTGGGACAAAGGGAGTGGGGGGGTATCACGAGCGAGAGAGAGGAAGAGGGAGAGAGGAAGAGGGAGAGAGAATGTAACACCGTAGTTGGGCTCCCCGCTGCTCTTGGTCTCTGCAAGACCCAAGATGGCGGACGTCTGGACAAAGGAAACCCACGTCACGAAGACGCGCCGTCTCTTTAACACCACGTGGTTACACTCTACGGCTGCGTTCTATACTAATCAAAATTGCACATTAGACTTAACTGAACCGGGAGGAATCAATCCAATTTGAACTCCTTGGCCAAGCCTCCGTTTTAATATGCAACTAAGCTAGATTAACGTTAAAAACCTGACCTTTCCTCCCCCCACCGTAAAGAGTTTGGAACTTTATGGTCGGTAATAAATATACCTTATGGTGGCCCGGCTTAACTTCGAGACATTCACCAATTACCTTATGATGATCTCGGCTTAACTTCGAGACGTTCATCATATAACACAAAAACCACCTACCACGTGGTACAGACAGACACAGAGACAGACATAACACACCGGGGGTCCCTTTGTGCAGGCTACCATTGCCTTATCAAACAGCCAGGAGCGCCCAGGTAAACAAAGGGATGGGGAGAGGGGGTACTCGTGTGTAGGGGGCCTGGAGGGGGGGGGCGGTGGGGACTTCACGTGTGTCGGGGGTCAGGGGGTAACGACCGGACGGTGGCTAAAACAAACTTACACCTAAATGTTCTTATAACCAATCCTATTTCAGATTTAATCTTTAAACAATGAGTTATACTTACCTCAGACGTGCGGGCCTGTTGAAGTTGTTTTAGCGTCGCGCCCGCCGGGATTTCTCGGGACTTTCTTCCAAACGTCTCGGGTCACCAAATATGTTGCGTTTTCCTCGAAGAAAGTTGTCCAATCCCGGGTTGCTTTAGACTCACTTCATTTATTATAAGTCGTCTGCATGTTCCGGCATGGTAACTGAAGCTATACGGAGGGAATTGTAGCTAAAGAATGGAACACGTGTGAGAGATAATAACTCTGGCTACTACGGGACATGGGCAAAGGCCCATGTCCCCTCGCGGGTGTCGCTGCAAATCTCTGATCTATGGGCCACGGGCAGAGGCCCGTGACCCTGCGCGCGTGTGGTTATTAATCTCTGGTCTCTTCACACTGGGTGCACAGGTAAGAGACCGCCAAGTGGGCGTAGCCGGGGTGACGTAATGACTTCGGCTTCTTCGTATATATAAAGTGCTGCTATCTATGGCTGGAGCAGCCTCCAATAAGGTATTGCTCCCCTTGTGGCTATGTATAGTATTTACGGCTTATATGTTTGGTCCTGCTTCATTTTGGTCTATGTGTGGGTAGCTTAGATTCTTAAAATACGTAACAAGGCCGAGAAGCGATGCCTCCACAGGCTCAGACCAAGAGGCCAGCTTCCCAGACACGTCGCTCCACTTGGCGGTTTAACAGACAACGACAAAACAAAAAAAAGACCAAGCACCCTGTGTGCGTGTTTGTGTGTATGTGAAAGCTGAAGAAATAAACCGAGGTCGCTACATCTCTTTGCTGCTGCCTGCTGGCAGTCTCACTAGGCCGTCTGCATGTTTCACAAATAGAGTGTGGAGCAGTGGAGGCTTCTATAAGACTACAGGTGAAGCAGTGCTTCACCAAAAAAATGTTAAAAAATAAATAAACCAAAAATCTTACAACAATCCCATTTTCAGTGCTTTGAAACAGAAATACTCACGAAGACGAGCTGTTTTCCTGAAATCAATTATGTGAGTCACAACAGCGCCACTATTCCCATTGACTTCAATGTAAATCGAGTGAACCCCAGGCGGCTCGTGTTTATTTTCCGTTTCAATTGATCCTTATGGCAGATAAGTCCCACCCGTGAACCAGTGACCGATAGGGTAGAATTTTGCACTTCAGTCACTTGACACAACACTCTGGCCAGTCACCGCCTTCATTGGACAGCTATCGTGAACTGACTACGAGTGAAAGCAGAGGGCAGACCAAAACCTACTGTGAAAACCACACAGCTCGTTGGTGCTACGGTAAGGAGCATTTTAAATTGCTCCATGTATGACAAGGTAAACTGGCTAACAGGGAGTTGGCTGAAAAAACGCCTTTACTGTTGGCCCCGTGTCATGTTTAAAGCATGCAATTGTGGTGTAGAACAAAATAAAAAGAAAACAAAGTGCTTGCATGATATCGAGTTCCTGAACCCACGTGACCACCGGTGTTCGGAACGCCATTTTGTCAGTAAAATCAAGCGCCGCCCTTAAAGAGCTTCCTTAAAATGACCCGGCGCCGAAGCTTTCAAGCCATCGGAGTACTCATCTCACTTTAATTCGCATGACATCGAGCTCTATAGGCAAAAATTAAATAGGTTAAATATTACCGACCCATACAATGGCCCCGGGGTGCTTTTCAAAAGCATCTCCGCTGAAGAAGACGTCCCAGATCTGCAGTATCCGGATAGATATAACTACCTTCAGAGCAGCCACAAAGACAGACGTCAGAAAGCCTGCAGTGTCTCTAATAAGACAAATATGCTACCCAAAAGTCCCATAGTTTCACCAGTGAGGCTACCAGGTATTCATGAGCATAGAAGGATTAGGGTAAAACAGGGCATGCAGTGTGTAACTGCTCCTGTGTGTAAAATGGTCATTTCCAGATGGTGTACAATCAAATGAATGTGAAGTAGGTACAATAACAGGGAGGGTAAATCCAGGAAGTACTATTCTTAAAAAGCAGGAGTGTTAAACCAAGTAGGTAGTATCCTTTTGAAAGAGCAGGGCGGTACCAATGTGGGGTGGCATTACTATTGTCCAAAACTAATGTTATTGTTGTTTTCTTCAGTTGGGGATGTCAACACGAGGACTTGGCAAGGAAATACTATGAAATGCGTCATCGCCTCTCACACACGAATGTCATGGTAGGAACAGCTGGATTCAGGATTTCACCCCTGCATTGGGGCCTCACCTGATGGATACGTTTCCTGTAGCTGCTGTGGTTCAGGTGTCATAGAAATTAAGTGCCCATTTTCTGCAAAGGACCTTTCTGTTAATTAGGCAGTAAAGTGTTTTTCTGCACAGAAACCAGCACCAGCAGCAGCAGCATTTGCTGATCATAGTCAACAACAGTGGTGCTACTGCCCTGAGCCAGAAGCAGGGAACATGGTGGTCTGTGCGTCAGGTTTTTGTTCAGTTAAAAAGTTTCACCAGACCTGCCTTCGCATGAAAAGGGTCCCAAAACAGTGGGTATGTCCCATCTGCCGAAAAGTGATCAATGCCCAAAGAAGAAAACCTTAGTGAGGAGACTGTGAAATGAGTTGTTTGTAGTAGCTGATACTGTACTGTTATTTATGAATAAACAGTTGTTAAACCAATATTGTTCTCTTCCCCATAATTTGTATTAGATATCTGTAGCAATCAGGGATATGAAACATGGGTGGGTCATTCATATAAAACACACCAGAACAAATATCTGTTTGGGTGGAACTCAAGTTAGAATGGGTGGATGTGCAGCTTGATCTGCAAAGAGAAACGATGTGATCGCATCAGAATAGCGAGTGATTAAAAATAATGTCACGACAAGCAAGCAAGAAGTGTGAGTCACAAAGGTTTATTTGCTGGTTGAGCACATCTGTAGCCAGTCACATCAGTTCAATTTACTGTAAATCCCCATCACTGGAAGGACACCACAGATTCAGACACATTTGTAAGTGCACAACACACGCTCACCATCTTGTCAAGGTAGGCCACATCATTTTCCCTGTCTATGTCCGTGAAACATATGGGGACAGTGCTTTGCAAGACTGTGTACTTTTGACGGAGAACTCCTATCACTCTTTCAATATGTATCCTAAGAGAGGCTAGACGTCTGGTGTTCTCCAAGTCAGCAGGATCTAACTGCTTCTATCCACGAGTAAATGCTGGAATTTTTAATTCAGCTTGGCATCTCTCAATGGACTCTTTAACCAGACAACCTCTGTCCGCTAAAACTACGTCCCCTGGGAGCAAATGAGATAAAAAGTGACTTTGTTCTGTGATAAACGTATCACTTGTGCGACCTCCCCATCCAGCGGAAATGAAACAAATGGAACCTCGAGGGCAAATTGCAATTCAATATTTCATTGTGTGGTGTGATTTGTATGATGAGTAACACTGAGCACTGGCTAGCAATCTACTGGGTTTCTCTAGAAATATTTCAAAACAATCTATAATGCAAACTGTCTTTTCAAAGCTACGGTTTCGAAATGCATATGGAAGAGATTTTCTTAAGTATTCTCTGTCAGGCCACAACACCAGACTTGGCACCAGTCTACAATGCATCACACTAATGCAGTGTTTGAAGAGCTTTGAAACAGTGGTTGAGTCAATGTCAAAATAAAAAGCCAAAAACTCAAAGGACAAGTTCATTCTAAGCTTAATTAAAGTTAACATGTACTGCTGAAAACATGTTAAACTAGATTTAAGTGGGAGAAAAGGAGCCACAATATGAAAAATTGTCATGAGAATGGAGAATGCTGATAAACCAGTGAGAGTATGAACCCTTTTATCATCGTTATGCAAGCTCATCTCATTCAGTGTAGTCCTATTCATTTTTTCCTTCAACAACATATTTTCAGTCCTCAGAGCTTGGCATTCTTGCTCAAGAGATTGGACGCGTTTACCACAGGTTTCAGTGGTGCATGGTGGGGTTGCTGGATCCTCCTCATGGAGAACAGGCTGGACATCGTTTCCAGGTTCTTCATGGGTAGATTCCTTCAAAGGCTCTGTGGTGGGACTTTGCTCTGCAGTAGGATCCTTGTTGCAGTCTTGGGGACAATCTGTTGATGCTCTGGTGAAAACAAAAGTAGTATAAACTGTCACTACTGATGACAGTTTGTCATTCTTTTGTCAGTCACTCTCTGTTTTCTGCAGTATACTAGCTTTCGTTAGTAAGAAAGTAAGTAAATTGTATTTGTATAGCACATTTACATCCAAAAGTGCTTTATAGTCGGTATATGATAAATAAACAATGTAATAAAATAAATGAATAGAAAGACAATGACAGGGATATTGACAATGACAGTGACAATCACATGCATAGTCAGTGGCTGCCAAATGCAAGTCGGTATAGGTGTGTGATGATTTCAGCCCAGTCACAGATGTTATGTTTTTTAGCTCATTGGGTGTTATTAAACCTACAATGAATTGTACAAAAAAAAATTGGTTTATAATTTTCCCAAGTCCATGGAAGTGGGGTTGACCAGGTTAAGGAACTTAAATATTCACCTGGGAGGGATGGCTTTCGCAGATAGCTTTGTCTGCTCCATCTTCTGTAGCTTTGCTCCCTGTCGTCTGTTGAAAACCTCCAGTCTCATTTTTCTTTTCCTCTTCTCTGGAGATGGAACGTAGTTGAAAAGAGATGGAACAAAGTCCGGACTCAAGGGATTATCACTCCTTCTCCCTACAAAATAAATAGAAACATTTCAGCGTCGAACTTGGGTTTGTTTACTACTACGTTAGCACTTGCTAGCTTAGCAGCATAAAAAACAGGACATTGTCAGCCCCACGAATTGCATGCTATAAATCAACTAGCTATGTGTGTGTGTGTGTGTGTGTGTGTGTGTGTGTGTGTGTGTGTGTGTGTGTGTGTGTGTGTGTGTGTGTGTGTGTGTGTGTGTGTGTGTGTGTGTGTGTGTGTGTGTGTGTGTGTGTGTGTGTGTGTGTGTGTGTGTGTGTGGTGAGGGGGTACTTACAGGGGGGCCGGGAAGTCCAGGTTGGCCTTTCATTCCCATCATTCCCTGGAGATAGAGGAAAGAAATCAAAGGTCAAACAACAGCAATGTCCAACACCAGTGGCTGTGCATGTTGTGGGCTGTGAGTAAGATATGCCGCTGAGGACAGAATGCTATACAACAGAAAGGGTTTTGTGTTATAAAACCACACTTACAGTAGTCCAGAAATGTGTGGAAGTATTTCTTTGACGATGAGTCCATTGACTGGACTGAAAGCTAAGGTGAGAATGCATGCCATAAAGTGGCATAAATCCCAGAACTCCATGGGAATAATCCATGGATTGGGAATGACAGTGAACACTGTAGCGGAAACCTATTTGACAGGTGTGCTCTGACATGGAAAGGTCTTCAGACTTCGATGGGTTCTTAGTGGTAGTTCTGTGTGGTGATGTGTATGTGTGAATACATAGTGTTATTGTTGGAGAGTTACCACAAAACTGCAGGTGTGTGTGTCTCAGAGTTTGTGCATGTGTGTGTGTGTGTGTGTGTGTGTGTGTGTGTGTGTGTGTGTGTGTGTGTGTGTGTGTGTGTGTGTGTGTGTGTGTGTGTGTGTGTGTGTGTGTGTGTGTCTGAGTTTGTATGTGTGGGTGTGTGTGTGTGTGTCTGAGTTGTATGTGTGTGTGTGTGTGTGTGTGTGTGTGTGTGTGTGTGTGTGTGTGTGTGTGTGTGTGTGTGTGTGTGTGTGTGTGTGTGTGTGTGTGTGTGTGTGTGTGTGTGTGTGTGTGTGTGTGTGTGTGTTCACCATGGGGCCGGGACCAATATCAGCGCCTTTGTTGTGATCATACTGAGCAGCAAAGTTCTGTTGGAGTGAAAAATAAAAACCAGAATAAGAGACAAAATATACATATAAAAATTCATACAATACAATATACTTATTTTCTAAATCATAGGTTATTGTCTGTTCCATTGCTATAATTGTGCCAGAATTTGGGTCAGGTGAGTTTAAGGGCTTGATCGTTTATCAAACAGATGAACAGCAAATCAGCATCTTCCTGTAGCTTCTATACCTTACGGTTACAATAGGATATACCAGCCGGTTAACCTTATTTACTGAGAGGCCTTCATCAACATTCAGTTCCCCCACCTAGGAACACTTTAGAACCAACATCCATCTTCAGTTCCCCCACCCAGCAGCACTTTAGAACCAACATCCACCTTCAGTCCCCCACACAGTCACATTTTAGAACCAACATCCACCTTCAGTCCCCCCACCCAGCAGTTGACCAAGTCGGCCCCTATAGGATACTTACTCTGCCGAGGCCAGGGGGTCCTGGGGGCCCAGCAGGGCCGGGGTTGCCAGGTCTGCCGTCCCTCCCGTCAGGGCCCTGGGGTCCCTGTGGAGGAAGGCCTTGGGTTAGTCTCCGTTGATTACCACTGATTGACACACAGCCACCGTGTCTGCTGGGACGCTGCCAGAGTCCCAGCTCTGTTCGGCTGTGGAGCTCGGTTTGGTCTCAACTTGAATAAAAGCGTCATGTCCTTTTACTAAATTGTTTTATTATTGTTAATAAAGTTTAGAAAAGATAAATATGAATTTGTTCTGGATATGTGAGCCAAAGTCAGAAAAAAATAATATACAACAAATATTTGTAGTTCAGGTTATTTTCAGCCGTCGTGCAGCAGAGATTGGTCCATTATTATTTGTTATATTATCACGGCGGAGGGCTTTAGGCTGTGCCTGATGTAAACAAAGGGGTGTGGCCTATTCAAGTTGAAAGGTCAATCGGCGTCATCATATATCAACCCGATAAACTTCATGAAAGTTTCTATCCAGCAAACATGGCATTGTCATGCATCTTGTCATAATTAATGAGTTTGATAGTGGCTTACCCTTTCACCTCTTGGTCCTTTCGGGCCCTGAGGAATATAAGTAAACAATTGATGAGTCAGAGGCAGACATTATTTAAACAGTGAGGCAAGTTCACGTAAAAAAAGGAAGGTAGACTTAAACTTAACATATCTAAAATCTAAAACCTAAAAGAAGCTCGGCTACAATCGCTGGGGGATGAATAGGTGCATGTGGACAAACTGTGCATGTGAACTGCACAGCCAAAGCACCATTCAGGTGGGAACATATTTCAGTCCTCTTCATTGAACCTGGCCTTTGGCTAGAGCTGATGCCTACAATGTCTGCCCTGAGCTATGCTACGCATTATCACATACACCACACTCAAAGGGCTAAATGACACATCCAACCAGGGTTTGATTGCTCACTTTGAATCTTCCCTGAGTAGAAATAGAAGCTAAATAAATAGTGTTATTTATTTCTTTGTGTCATTTAACTGTGCTGGCTGTATCATGCACTGTTCAGCATTGCTGTTCATCTATCTCATTGCACATCAACCCATTAACATGCAGGGGATTTATGATGCTGTACATGTCCATGCAGAAGCACAGCCTCATAAAGCTGCTCCCAGATCACTGTGCACACTGTAGTATTAAACTGATCCGAAACCACAATCAGGGGCGTATCAAGCTTTCCAAAAGTGGGGGTGTTCTGGAATAGGCGAAGAAATAATCATTCCAAATAGCGATGATCAATTATATGAACTTTTACATACATCTAGGCCTACAAAATGGAAGAAATGCGAGCAGATACACTGTGTGTGTGTGTGTGTGTGTGTATGACTCATTGTGTGTTTGTTTGATACACGCACACACACACACACACACACACACACACACACACACACACACACACACACACACACACACACACACACACACACACACACACACACACACCTGTGTGATAAAGCTGAAAGGAGCTTCAGCAGCCTCTGAAGGCTGAAAACATGGATGCGAAGTACAATGACACAAACATGTCTCAACAGTGTAACCGTGTGTTATGTTCAAAAGCACAAGCTGGATCTGTTGGACAGGAAAATGATTGCAGAACAATTAGTTTGTCATAATGAGCAGAGACAAAACACATTTGTAAAGCCACTTGAGGCTGTTGCATGAATGTTCAATAACTGTAGCTCTAATGACATTTGGCTAGAGCGTTTGTTACTTGTATGTAGTGATGTTATTATGTAGTGACACACAGAGTGCAGGCTGTCAAACCAGTGGTCAAGTTCAACTTCAAATGTTCTCCATTTCATGCTGAGACCTATCTATGATCTATGTATAATGTTGGGCTTATGTGTTTATGGTGTGGTATTACTGATTATACAGTAGCCTAACTGAAAATAAAACGTGTCTGATCGAATGGAACGCACTTGCATGCTTCTAATGTTCTAAGAAAACAAGATGAACCCTTGACACACACTGTTGAGGACATTTCACGTTCAAGTGTGCTGAGAAAGCGAATCGCACAATTCTCCGGATTTTCGTGTATCACAGCATTCATTCACATTCATTAAACCAGTAGGCCTAAGTTGATTGCTGTGACACATACTTTGTGTATATTTTCAGTGATACACCTTGTAGATTGAAGTGCGTTTTCTCAAGGTTTGAAAATGACGAATCGCACGAGGATCTCTACTCTCCGTAAAGGCTACCTGTAGCCCTAGTCAAACCTGTGCATCCCAACCGCGGTAGCACTCGAAACAGATAGCCTATAGCTTGCAACTTGCAAGCACGTCAGTGTCTGCAGAGGGAGAGAAGTCAACTTACTTGTTTTCTCTTGAAAAAGCCGTCTATAGTCCCCTGTCTTTTTCTTTTAGTTTTCGGCATCATTGGCTATATTGCACGAAAAAATAAAACAGTTTTAAAACTAAAGTAGGCTTAGTTCCCGTCGGAAGAATGAATGGGATCTTATGCTAGGAGGTAACTAGCTCTTGAATAGAGAGCCATGAACCTTGCATCTATTAATGACAAATAATTAATCGCTTAATCGCTTTAATCGCTTAATATGCCTGAAAATGTTGCCTTCATTACAGGCAGTGAATGATGCTGATCTAAAACAGTGATTCAATTCTACCTTTTCATTGAAGGCGTCAAGTCAGTATGCAGCACGAACAGTTAGGCACAGCAATCTGTGAGAAACTGCTTGAATGACCGCGGTCACCGCGCTGAGCTCTCAGGCAGTCGGGTCTCGGGAGCACCGCTGCCAGCGCTTTCTGCAGGCTGCGCGAGCTGTTTAGTCTACGTAACGTCAATTGTAGCGCTGGGATTTACAGAGTGATCATTTGATACAGAGGGATGCAATCATAGCAACCATTTTAAATTGCATACAACAGGCGAACGTTTACTGTTTTTTATTAGAAAAGCTGATTTTTGTGAGGATTTGACGAACAAAAGTGGAGGGGATGGAATGGCCTTCCAATAGAAGTGAGGGGGATGCATCGTACTCATCCCCCGCGTCTGATACGCGCCTGACCACAATTATAGCCTATTAAATAATGACGCTAAGCTGCCAAGCTTTGTATTCTGTAACTTACCTGATATGAAGTGATCGCTGCACAAGCGGAATCCAACAGCCGGGGGGTCCCATTTTTCAGTCTTTTTTTGCTTGCTCCTGGCTCTTTTAATGGCGCTGATCCACTTAGCTCGCCTCTCCGCATCTTTAGGAATGCGGTAGAACGACGTACATTTATTTTTGCCTCGTTTATTTGTGCAACCTGGTGCACAACAGTTATCGACCATGTCTGCTCCACCACAAGAGCGCCAGTCTGCCGAATACTGCCAAAATGGTGGTGCCCACGTTTTCCCCGCCCCAACAACGTCAACACCCGGAACTCTATTGCAGCCAATGAGCTCGAGTTGACCCTGCTTAGCCTCCGAGATCAGACGAGATCGCGCGTGCTCAGGGTGGTATGGCCGTAAGCAATTATTGTCTTGTCCATACTAACTTTTATACAGGAGGAACCCATAATGAGTGGGAGCGCTGCTGTGGCCAGAGACGGGACTTGTACAGAAACAATAATTTGATCCATAATGAATGAAAGAAATGAATGAATGAATGAATGACTACGTTATTCCAGACTCAGAGTTCCACATCTGAATGTAATGCATTACACTGCTTGGGCGTGATCGTTTGCGTGATCTTTTGAATAAACGTAGCGTTGCAAAACGTGGGATGGACGGCATTAGTCAGCGCGATGAAGCCATTCATAGCTATTATTTCTTTAGAACAACATGATCAGGGGAGAGCGCGAACGCAGTCCCCCACTACCAGAAATTATGCAATCGAGATTCCCACATTTGGGGAATTCGCACGGGTCAGCAACAGCCTCAGTGCAATGGCTGAGCCTCGCTATGGGTGAACCACCTTCTTGATCATGGTATCTCCCTTGCCAGGTAAGTATGAGTTGTACACGTTCAGGTGGGCTGAACGATGCCCACGCTTGTTCCCGTGGAGAACGGTTGCAAAGCATTCGGAGATGTCTAGACTTTAATAAACACTGTAGACCACCGGTCACACGATGACAGGCGAATCTGAAATCAGCGTGATGGAAGCATAACGAAAGGAAACCTGGAGATCCGAGTTATCGACCCGCCACAGAAAGAATCCTTTTTTCTTTCTTAAACAACAGAATATCGTTGGAATAATTGTAAACAGTGCGTTTATGAATTGTAAATGACACTTTATTGTCTACAGGCGGACGGGTGTACTCTCAGGTAGTGATGTTATGGTTTGCGTCGAGGCATCGGGGCGTGTGTCGAGTACCTCGGCTCCTCCCCCAGCGAAGCTCCGTATCACATAGGCGAAATGACGTGGCGCGTGACGTTCGAGGCTTCATCTCGGGCTGTTGCGCGATATGGGTTCACAATTGGCACATTTTTACAAAAAGAAGACCCTACCCAGTTCCAAGATCACTTTTATGGCTATGTAATTAATCACACTCATTCTCAGTCATCATGCAGTTCTATTATTACAATTATTAGTAGGCTACTGAGACAATCTATTTTGCCCGGGATGACTTAAAATCTAGGTCAAATGATTTGTTCTCTACCATGAGCTCGGGAGATATTTATGAACGGCAAACTCACACGTATCACTGAAATGACTTTAATTCTTAAACGTTGTGATGTTGTAGGCTACGAAGCAAACATCACATCATCACAGGAAACTCTTTCTTTCATCATAATTTAATTCACCACTAGGTGTCCCTAGCGTACTAATTTGAAGCTTCGAGGTCGAACCACTTTGATGGTTCATCTGGCTGCGAGGCTTTGACGTTTCATGAGGCATCATCTCGGCACCACTACTCTCTGGACTCAGGAGGAGTTTAGTTTTGTTTTTCACAGTGAGAGAGGGGTGCACCGGTCCTGGAGGTACTGCAATACCAGGTCGATGCGTGGAGTGGACGGAGCAAGCCCCTTTTCCATCTCCCAGTTCCAAAAATCAATTTAATATATGGTCCCCGGGTAGGGGACGTATCAGATATTAAACTGATAAGAACAGATACTACACTTGATCTTAGCCAAAAGGCTGTTGCGTTTTCTCAAAGAAAGTTGTCCAATCCCGGGTTGCTTTAGACTCACTTCATTTATTATAAGTCGTCGGCATGTTCCGGCATGGTAACTGAAGCTATACGGAGGGAATTGTAACTAAAGAATGGAACACGTGTGAGAGATAATAACTCTGGCTACTACGGGACATGGGCAAAGGCCCATGTCCCCTCGCGGGTGTCGCTGCAAATCTCTGATCTATGGGCCACGGGCAGAGGCCCGTGACCCTGCGCGCGTGTGGTTATTAATCTCTGGTCTCTTCACACTGGGCGCACAGGTAAGAGACCGCCAAGTGGGCGTAGCCGGGGTGACGTAATGACTTCGGCTTCTTCGTATATATAAAAGTGCTGCTATCTGTGGCTGGAGCAGCCTCCAATAAGGTATTGCTCCCCTTGTGGCTATGTATAGTATTTACGGCTTATATGTTTGGTCCTGCTTCTATCTAATCTATGTGTGGGTAGCTTAGATTCTTAAAATACGTAACAATCCCTCCTTGGTCATCTTAGATGACCATACAATAATATTTTAAATCATAAACACCATTTACCACACCGAAAACATAGTCAAATTAGGATCAATCATCAACACGTGTGGAAAACTCTTGAATAGAGGAAAAAACCACAATGCTCTCATAATACTGAGACGTCATTCACCTTGTGGGTCTCATTGGGAATACAGGTCATTATTTAACAATACAACAATGAACATAAATCTTGTTATCATACAATCACATGGCCAAACAGCACACAAACAAAACTATTCATAGAAATCCTGAGCTAATACTTTTGGTTATGTGCTACAAGGCCATACAATTTTCATCATGTGCAAAAGTAAAGTAAAAATTGGTAGTCATAATACAATTTAAAAATTTCAAAATGATTGATAAGCTAACATGGATTTGGGGGGTTCAGGTGATCTTCGTGTATTGGTGCGCCGGTTCATGTGGGTGGTTTGGGCATGGATTTGGGGGGTTCAGGTGATCTTCGTGTATTGATGCGCCGATTCATGTGGGTGGTTTTGGGCTTGTTATTATTGTAGTCATTGGGTTTTTTTTTTGGTTTTTTTCGCCGTCTGGCCTGTAATTCATGAACCCAAGACTCGTCCCTCCTTGTCAAGGGCTCAACTCAGAGAGGTTACTCCTACATCATGGGAGCCTTCAAACAGGTTCTCCGTCGTCGTCGTGTCAGTAACAGGTGGCCTGTAAAACAATCGCCTCAAGGAAGATCAACTGTACCATTATTAATGCAGCGATTCAGAAATAACGGGTTGCACTCGCAACCAAGCAACATTACACAATAACAAACATAGTCTGGTATGGTTGTTTTAAAATGTGTTATTCAAGTAAATCCGGGATATTGCCTTGCTCGGCGGTGGTAGTTTGTAGGCTCCGGGTGTGTCTGCATCTGGAACTTTTTGCTTCTATTGCAGAAATACAAACTCATGTACAGCAGTTAGTTGTTCAAAAACATATTTCCATGAATTCTAATTTTAATTGTTTTACAGTATCTACTTTGGTTTAATTTCACACTACATCCCTCCTTGCGCATTGCTTCAGCCATGCGCATTGAATGACAACCAAAGCAAACCACGCCGTAGTTTAACCAAGTTGCTATAACCAAAAAGATGTAAAAGGGAAATAACAATGTTGAAATGTGCATGTTCAATATCACTTCTGTGTTAACCGTATCTCATAATAACAGTTACCTTCATCATACTACCCGTTTGTCCGACACTAACTATGTATATTGGATGACCTAATCTTCATTTATTCTACCTATTGCTCGCATTTGATGTTGCCCACACTTTGATTCACTCCTATGTACATCGCATACCACATCAAACGTGAATACGCCTTATTCTCTGCACAATATCCTATTGCGCCACTTTCTGCATACCACATCAAACGTGAATATGTCTTAGCAAAGTGAAGTAAAGTAAAACTCAGTTTTATCTTTACTTATTTTATAGCTACACATGTCCCGGACACGTTCATTACTATTTCCAAAACAGTTTTTTTAGCTACGCAGGTCCCAGACCTAACTATACCATTACATGAACAGTATTTATTATTATAATTATCTAGTTTTTTGTTGGTCAACATCAAATCGATACATTAATTCAACCTTCTGACTTACTGACCCACCCGATTTCTCCCCGTGTGAGCCCGCGAATGACAACTCTCCCGGGGCCTCCCCATGAGTCCCACCGCCACCACTCCCCGTGTGAGCCCGCGATTGTACTCTCCCGGAGCCTCCCATTGAGCTCCACCGTTACCACCTCAGAACTCTGCAGGAACGATTAGTCGATTAACGCGTGGCTCGGAGGCTCCTCAAGGAGTGCAACAATCCTACGTCTTGACACCTGGTGCAGTCGACGTGTGGCTCGGGGGCTCCCAGGAAGTGCCACAATCCTACGTCTGACACCTGGTGAATCTTGAGCTAGGTCAATCAAAACCGTCTAAACTAGGTAGAATAAAGAGTCATCCAAACTTACAACAATTATGCACATCTTGGTATTAAATATATGGTGATATTCTATAAACAAAACAAAAACTGAACCTAAAAGAAAAATTCAGAAGTTATCGTTTGAAACAAATGTTATTGTAATTGAACTACAGCAGTTGAGCTAACTCCCGCCTTGTGCACCGGTTAAAACCATTTATTAATTAAACATTATTTTAACAGTTGAACCCCGTGTCTATTTGAACCATCCTGGTTCCCTAATCAATGTGCATGACACAACCCGTGTCTATTGCACTTCTGTTTTGATACACAAAACGCATGTTGAATAGACAGAAGGGCTTAGCAACCTGAAAAACATAATGTCTGAGTGTTAGGCATTCGTTACTGCATATACTGCTATTTCCTGAAGAGAGAGAGAGAGAATATTAAGATCAATGCACACAAACACAGGTCGCAAAGGCTAAATTTACATCCTGGTTCCAACACATGGCTAGGTGTGAGGGTTTGAGGGTTTGAGGGGGTAAGGGGCAATTTAACTAACAATAGAGAGGCGAGTTGCCTTCTCAGGGGGATGGGGGGGGGGGGGGTCTGACTACTGGACCTGTGAAGACTGGGACAAAGGGAGTGGGGGGTATCACGAGCGAGAGAGAGGAAGAGGGAGAGAGGAAGAGGGAGAGAGAATGTAACACCGTAGTTGGGCTCCCCGCTGCTCTTGGTCTCTGCAAGACCCAAGATGGCGGACGTCTGGACAAAGGAAACCCACGTCACGAAGACGCGCCGTCTCTTTAACACCACGTGGTTACACTCTACGGCTGCGTTCTATACTAATCAAAATTGCACATTAGACTTAACTGAACCGGGAGGAATCAATCCAATTTGAACTCCTTGGCCAAGCCTCCGTTTTAATATGCAACTAAGCTAGATTAACGTTAAAAACCTGACCTTTCCTCCCCCCACCGTAAAGAGTTTGGAACTTTATGGTCGGTAATAAATATACCTTATGGTGGCCCGGCTTAACTTCGAGACATTCACCAATTACCTTATGATGATCTCGGCTTAACTTCGAGACGTTCATCATATAACACAAAAACCACCTACCACGTGGTACAGACAGACACAGAGACAGACATAACACACCGGGGGTCCCTTTGTGCAGGCTACCATTGCCTTATCAAACAGCCAGGAGCGCCCAGGTAAACAAAGGGATGGGGAGAGGGGGTACTCGTGTGTAGGGGGCCTGGAGGGGGGGGGCGGTGGGGACTTCACGTGTGTCGGGGGTCAGGGGGTAACGACCGGACGGTGGCTAAAACAAACTTACACCTAAATGTTCTTATAACCAATCCTATTTCAGATTTAATCTTTAAAACAATGAGTTATACTTACCTCAGACGTGCGGGCCTGTTGAAGTTGTTTTAGCGTCGCGCCCGCCGGGATTTCTCGGGACTTTCTTCCAAACGTCTCGGGTCACCAAATATGTTGCGTTTTCTCGAAGAAAGTTGTCCAATCCCGGGTTGCTTTAGACTCACTTCATTTATTATAAGTCGTCTGCATGTTCCGGCATGGTAACTGAAGCTATACGGAGGGAATTGTAGCTAAAGAATGGAACACGTGTGAGAGATAATAACTCTGGCTACTACGGGACATGGGCAAAGGCCCATGTCCCCTCGCGGGTGTCGCTGCAAATCTCTGATCTATGGGCCACGGGCAGAGGCCCGTGACCCTGCGCGCGTGTGGTTATTAATCTCTGGTCTCTTCACACTGGGTGCACAGGTAAGAGACCGCCAAGTGGGCGTAGCCGGGGTGACGTAATGACTTCGGCTTCTTCGTATATATAAAAGTGCTGCTATCTATGGCTGGAGCAGCCTCCAATAAGGTATTGCTCCCCTTGTGGCTATGTATAGTATTTACGGCTTATATGTTTGGTCCTGCTTCATTTTGGTCTATGTGTGGGTAGCTTAGATTCTTAAAATACGTAACAAGGCCGAGAAGCGATGCCTCCACAGGCTCAGACCAAGAGGCCAGCTTCCCAGACACGTCGCTCCACTTGGCGGTTTAACAGACAACGACAAAACAAAAAAAAGACCAAGCACCCTGTGTGCGTGTTTGTGTGTATGTGAAAGCTGAAGAAATAAACCGAGGTCGCTACATCTCTTTGCTGCTGCCTGCTGGCAGTCTCACTAGGCCGTCTGCATGTTTCACAAATAGAGTGTGGAGCAGTGGAGGCTTCTATAAGACTACAGGTGAAGCAGTGCTTCACCAAAAAAATGTTAAAAAATAAATAAACCAAAAATCTTACAACAATCCCATTTTCAGTGCTTTGAAACAGAAATACTCACGAAGACGAGCTGTTTTCCTGAAATCAATTATGTGAGTCACAACAGCGCCACTATTCCCATTGACTTCAATGTAAATCGAGTGAACCCCAGGCGGCTCGTGTTTATTTTCCGTTTCAATTGATCCTTATGGCAGATAAGTCCCACCCGTGAACCAGTGACCGATAGGGTAGAATTTTGCACTTCAGTCACTTGACACAACACTCTGGCCAGTCACCGCCTTCATTGGACAGCTATCGTGAACTGACTACGAGTGAAAGCAGAGGGCAGACCAAAACCTACTGTGAAAACCACACAGCTCGTTGGTGCTACGGTAAGGAGCATTTTAAATTGCTCCATGTATGACAAGGTAAACTGGCTAACAGGGAGTTGGCTGAAAAAACGCCTTTACTGTTGGCCCCGTGTCATGTTTAAAGCATGCAATTGTGGTGTAGAACAAAATAAAAAGAAAACAAAGTGCTTGCATGATATCGAGTTCCTGAACCCACGTGACCACCGGTGTTCGGAACGCCATTTTGTCAGTAAAATCAAGCGCCGCCCTTAAAGAGCTTCCTTAAAATGACCCGGCGCCGAAGCTTTCAAGCCATCGGAGTACTCATCTCACTTTAATTCGCATGACATCGAGCTCTATAGGCAAAAATTAAATAGGTTAAATATTACCGACCCATACAATGGCCCCGGGGTGCTTTTCAAAAGCATCTCCGCTGAAGAAGACGTCCCAGATCTGCAGTATCCGGATAGATATAACTACCTTCAGAGCAGCCACAAAGACAGACGTCAGAAAGCCTGCAGTGTCTCTAATAAGACAAATATGCTACCCAAAAGTCCCATAGTTTCACCAGTGAGGCTACCAGGTATTCATGAGCATAGAAGGATTAGGGTAAAACAGGGCATGCAGTGTGTAACTGCTCCTGTGTGTAAAATGGTCATTTCCAGATGGTGTACAATCAAATGAATGTGAAGTAGGTACAATAACAGGGAGGGTAAATCCAGGAAGTACTATTCTTAAAAAGCAGGAGTGTTAAACCAAGTAGGTAGTATCCTTTTGAAAGAGCAGGGCGGTACCAATGTGGGGTGGCATTACTATTGTCCAAAACTAATGTTATTGTTGTTTTCTTCAGTTGGGGATGTCAACACGAGGACTTGGCAAGGAAATACTATGAAATGCGTCATCGCCTCTCACACACGAATGTCATGGTAGGAACAGCTGGATTCAGGATTTCACCCCTGCATTGGGGCCTCACCTGATGGATACGTTTCCTGTAGCTGCTGTGGTTCAGGTGTCATAGAAATTAAGTGCCCATTTTCTGCAAAGGACCTTTCTGTTAATTAGGCAGTAAAGTGTTTTTCTGCACAGAAACCAGCACCAGCAGCAGCAGCATTTGCTGATCATAGTCAACAACAGTGGTGCTACTGCCCTGAGCCAGAAGCAGGGAACATGGTGGTCTGTGCGTCAGGTTTTTGTTCAGTTAAAAAGTTTCACCAGACCTGCCTTCGCATGAAAAGGGTCCCAAAACAGTGGGTATGTCCCATCTGCCGAAAAGTGATCAATGCCCAAAGAAGAAAACCTTAGTGAGGAGACTGTGAAATGAGTTGTTTGTAGTAGCTGATACTGTACTGTTATTTATGAATAAACAGTTGTTAAACCAATATTGTTCTCTTCCCCATAATTTGTATTAGATATCTGTAGCAATCAGGGATATGAAACATGGGTGGGTCATTCATATAAAACACACCAGAACAAATATCTGTTTGGGTGGAACTCAAGTTAGAATGGGTGGATGTGCAGCTTGATCTGCAAAGAGAAACGATGTGATCGCATCAGAATAGCGAGTGATTAAAAATAATGTCACGACAAGCAAGCAAGAAGTGTGAGTCACAAAGGTTTATTTGCTGGTTGAGCACATCTGTAGCCAGTCACATCAGTTCAATTTACTGTAAATCCCCATCACTGGAAGGACACCACAGATTCAGACACATTTGTAAGTGCACAACACACGCTCACCATCTTGTCAAGGTAGGCCACATCATTTTCCCTGTCTATGTCCGTGAAACATATGGGGACAGTGCTTTGCAAGACTGTGTACTTTTGACGGAGAACTCCTATCACTCTTTCAATATGTATCCTAAGAGAGGCTAGACGTCTGGTGTTCTCCAAGTCAGCAGGATCTAACTGCTTCTATCCACGAGTAAATGCTGGAATTTTTAATTCAGCTTGGCATCTCTCAATGGACTCTTTAACCAGACAACCTCTGTCCGCTAAAACTACGTCCCCTGGGAGCAAATGAGATAAAAAGTGACTTTGTTCTGTGATAAACGTATCACTTGTGCGACCTCCCCATCCAGCGGAAATGAAACAAATGGAACCTCGAGGGCAAATTGCAATTCAATATTTCATTGTGTGGTGTGATTTGTATGATGAGTAACACTGAGCACTGGCTAGCAATCTACTGGGTTTCTCTAGAAATATTTCAAAACAATCTATAATGCAAACTGTCTTTTCAAAGCTACGGTTTCGAAATGCATATGGAAGAGATTTTCTTAAGTATTCTCTGTCAGGCCACAACACCAGACTTGGCACCAGTCTACAATGCATCACACTAATGCAGTGTTTGAAGAGCTTTGAAACAGTGGTTGAGTCAATGTCAAAATAAAAAGCCAAAAACTCAAAGGACAAGTTCATTCTAAGCTTAATTAAAGTTAACATGTACTGCTGAAAACATGTTAAACTAGATTTAAGTGGGAGAAAAGGAGCCACAATATGAAAAATTGTCATGAGAATGGAGAATGCTGATAAACCAGTGAGAGTATGAACCCTTTTATCATCGTTATGCAAGCTCATCTCATTCAGTGTAGTCCTATTCATTTTTTCCTTCAACAACATATTTTCAGTCCTCAGAGCTTGGCATTCTTGCTCAAGAGATTGGACGCGTTTACCACAGGTTTCAGTGGTGCATGGTGGGGTTGCTGGATCCTCCTCATGGAGAACAGGCTGGACATCGTTTCCAGGTTCTTCATGGGTAGATTCCTTCAAAGGCTCTGTGGTGGGACTTTGCTCTGCAGTAGGATCCTTGTTGCAGTCTTGGGGACAATCTGTTGATGCTCTGGTGAAAACAAAAGTAGTATAAACTGTCACTACTGATGACAGTTTGTCATTCTTTTGTCAGTCACTCTCTGTTTTCTGCAGTATACTAGCTTTCGTTAGTAAGAAAGTAAGTAAATTGTATTTGTATAGCACATTTACATCCAAAAGTGCTTTATAGTCGGTATATGATAAATAAACAATGTAATAAAATAAATGAATAGAAAGACAATGACAGGGATATTGACAATGACAGTGACAATCACATGCATAGTCAGTGGCTGCCAAATGCAAGTCGGTATAGGTGTGTGATGATTTCAGCCCAGTCACAGATGTTATGTTTTTTAGCTCATTGGGTGTTATTAAACCTACAATGAATTGTACAAAAAAAAAATTGGTTTATAATTTTCCCAAGTCCATGGAAGTGGGGTTGACCAGGTTAAGGAACTTAAATATTCACCTGGGAGGGATGGCTTTCGCAGATAGCTTTGTCTGCTCCATCTTCTGTAGCTTTGCTCCCTGTCGTCTGTTGAAAACCTCCAGTCTCATTTTTCTTTTCCTCTTCTCTGGAGATGGAACGTAGTTGAAAAGAGATGGAACAAAGTCCGGACTCAAGGGATTATCACTCCTTCTCCCTACAAAATAAATAGAAACATTTCAGCGTCGAACTTGGGTTTGTTTACTACTACGTTAGCACTTGCTAGCTTAGCAGCATAAAAAACAGGACATTGTCAGCCCCACGAATTGCATGCTATAAATCAACTAGCTATGTGTGTGTGTGTGTGTGTGTGTGTGTGTGTGTGTGTGTGTGTGTGTGTGTGTGTGTGTGTGTGTGTGTGTGTGTGTGTGTGTGTGTGTGTGTGTGTGTGTGTGTGTGTGTGTGTGTGTGTGTGTGTGTGTGTGTGTGGTGAGGGGGTACTTACAGGGGGGCCGGGAAGTCCAGGTTGGCCTTTCATTCCCATCATTCCCTGGAGATAGAGGAAAGAAATCAAAGGTCAAACAACAGCAATGTCCAACACCAGTGGCTGTGCATGTTGTGGGCTGTGAGTAAGATATGCCGCTGAGGACAGAATGCTATACAACAGAAAGGGTTTTGTGTTATAAAACCACACTTACAGTAGTCCAGAAATGTGTGGAAGTATTTCTTTGACGATGAGTCCATTGACTGGACTGAAAGCTAAGGTGAGAATGCATGCCATAAAGTGGCATAAATCCCAGAACTCCATGGGAATAATCCATGGATTGGGAATGACAGTGAACACTGTAGCGGAAACCTATTTGACAGGTGTGCTCTGACATGGAAAGGTCTTCAGACTTCGATGGGTTCTTAGTGGTAGTTCTGTGTGGTGATGTGTATGTGTGAATACATAGTGTTATTGTTGGAGAGTTACCACAAAACTGCAGGTGTGTGTGTCTCAGAGTTTGTGCATGTGTGTGTGTGTGTGTGTGTGTGTGTGTGTGTGTGTGTGTGTGTGTGTGTGTGTGTGTGTGTGTGTGTGTGTGTGTGTGTGTGTGTGTGTGTGTGTGTGTGTCTGAGTTTGTATGTGTGGGTGTGTGTGTGTGTGTCTGAGTTTGTATGTGTGTGTGTGTGTGTGTGTGTGTGTGTGTGTGTGTGTGTGTGTGTGTGTGTGTGTGTGTGTGTGTGTGTGTGTGTGTGTGTGTGTGTGTGTGTGTGTGTGTGTGTGTGTGTGTGTGTGTGTGTGTGTTCACCATGGGGCCGGGACCAATATCAGCGCCTTTGTTGTGATCATACTGAGCAGCAAAGTTCTGTTGGAGTGAAAAATAAAAACCAGAATAAGAGACAAAATATACATATAAAAATTCATACAATACAATATACTTATTTTCTAAATCATAGGTTATTGTCTGTTCCATTGCTATAATTGTGCCAGAATTTGGGTCAGGTGAGTTTAAGGGCTTGATCGTTTATCAAACAGATGAACAGCAAATCAGCATCTTCCTGTAGCTTCTATACCTTACGGTTACAATAGGATATACCAGCCGGTTAACCTTATTTACTGAGAGGCCTTCATCAACATTCAGTTCCCCCACCTAGGAACACTTTAGAACCAACATCCATCTTCAGTTCCCCCACCCAGCAGCATTTTAGAACCAACATCCACCTTCAGTCCCCCACACAGTCACATTTTAGAACCAACATCCACCTTCAGTCCCCCCACCCAGCAGTTGACCAAGTCGGCCCCTATAGGATACTTACTCTGCCGAGGCCAGGGGGTCCTGGGGGCCCAGCAGGGCCGGGGTTGCCAGGTCTGCCGTCCCTCCCGTCAGGGCCCTGGGGTCCCTGTGGAGGAAGGCCTTGGGTTAGTCTCCGTTGATTACCACTGATTGACACACAGCCACCGTGTCTGCTGGGACGCTGCCAGAGTCCCAGCTCTGTTCGGCTGTGGAGCTCGGTTTGGTCTCAACTTGAATAAAAGCGTCATGTCCTTTTACTAAATTGTTTTATTATTGTTAATAAAGTTTAGAAAAGATAAATATGAATTTGTTCTGGATATGTGAGCCAAAGTCAGAAAAAAATAATATACAACAAATATTTGTAGTTCAGGTTATTTTCAGCCGTCGTGCAGCAGAGATTGGTCCATTATTATTTGTTATATTATCACGGCGGAGGGCTTTAGGCTGTGCCTGATGTAAACAAAGGGGTGTGGCCTATTCAAGTTGAAAGGTCAATCGGCGTCATCATATATCAACCCGATAAACTTCATGAAAGTTTCTATCCAGCAAACATGGCATTGTCATGCATCTTGTCATAATTAATGAGTTTGATAGTGGCTTACCCTTTCACCTCTTGGTCCTTTCGGGCCCTGAGGAATATAAGTAAACAATTGATGAGTCAGAGGCAGACATTATTTAAACAGTGAGGCAAGTTCACGTAAAAAAAGGAAGGTAGACTTAAACTTAACATATCTAAAATCTAAAACCTAAAAGAAGCTCGGCTACAATCGCTGGGGGATGAATAGGTGCATGTGGACAAACTGTGCATGTGAACTGCACAGCCAAAGCACCATTCAGGTGGGAACATATTTCAGTCCTCTTCATTGAACCTGGCCTTTGGCTAGAGCTGATGCCTACAATGTCTGCCCTGAGCTATGCTACGCATTATCACATACACCACACTCAAAGGGCTAAATGACACATCCAACCAGGGTTTGATTGCTCACTTTGAATCTTCCCTGAGTAGAAATAGAAGCTAAATAAATAGTGTTATTTATTTCTTTGTGTCATTTAACTGTGCTGGCTGTATCATGCACTGTTCAGCATTGCTGTTCATCTATCTCATTGCACATCAACCCATTAACATGCAGGGGATTTATGATGCTGTACATGTCCATGCAGAAGCACAGCCTCATAAAGCTGCTCCCAGATCACTGTGCACACTGTAGTATTAAACTGATCCGAAACCACAATCAGGGGCGTATCAAGCTTTCCAAAAGTGGGGGTGTTCTGGAATAGGCGAAGAAATAATCATTCCAAATAGCGATGATCAATTATATGAACTTTTACATACATCTAGGCCTACAAAATGGAAGAAATGCGAGCAGATACACTGTGTGTGTGTGTGTGTGTGTGTGTGTATGACTCATTGTGTGTTTGTTTGATACACGCACACACACACACACACACACACACACACACACACACACACACACACACACACACACACACACACACACACACACACACACACACACACACACACACACACACACACGCACACTGTGTGATAAAGCTGAAAGGAGCTTCAGCAGCCTCTGAAGGCTGAAAACATGGATGCGAAGTACAATGACACAAACATGTCTCAACAGTGTAACCGTGTGTTATGTTCAAAAGCACAAGCTGGATCTGTTGGACAGGAAAATGATTGCAGAACAATTAGTTTGTCATAATGAGCAGAGACAAAACACATTTGTAAAGCCACTTGAGGCTGTTGCATGAATGTTCAATAACTGTAGCTCTAATGACATTTGGCTAGAGCGTTTGTTACTTGTATGTAGTGATGTTATTATGTAGTGACACACAGAGTGCAGGCTGTCAAACCAGTGGTCAAGTTCAACTTCAAATGTTCTCCATTTCATGCTGAGACCTATCTATGATCTATGTATAATGTTGGGCTTATGTGTTTATGGTGTGGTATTACTGATTATACAGTAGCCTAACTGAAAATAAAACGTGTCTGATCGAATGGAACGCACTTGCATGCTTCTAATGTTCTAAGAAAACAAGATGAACCCTTGACACACACTGTTGAGGACATTTCACGTTCAAGTGTGCTGAGAAAGGGAATCGCACAATTCTCCGGATTTTCGTGTATCACAGCATTCATTCACATTCATTAAACCAGTAGGCCTAAGTTGATTGCTGTGACACATACTTTGTGTATATTTTCAGTGATACACCTTGTAGATTGAAGTGCGTTTTCTCAAGGTTTGAAAATGACGAATCGCACGAGGATCTCTACTCTCCGTAAAGGCTACCTGTAGCCCTAGTCAAACCTGTGCATCCCAACCGCGGTAGCACTCGAAACAGATAGCCTATAGCTTGCAACTTGCAAGCACGTCAGTGTCTGCAGAGGGAGAGAAGTCAACTTACTTGTTTTCTCTTGAAAAAGCCGTCTATAGTCCCCTGTCTTTTTCTTTTAGTTTTCGGCATCATTGGCTATATTGCACGAAAAAATAAAACAGTTTTAAAACTAAAGTAGGCTTAGTTCCCGTCGGAAGAATGAATGGGATCTTATGCTAGGAGGTAACTAGCTCTTGAATAGAGAGCCATGAACCTTGCATCTATTAATGACAAATAATTAATCGCTTAATCGCTTTAATCGCTTAATATGCCTGAAAATGTTGCCTTCATTACAGGCAGTGAATGATGCTGATCTAAAACAGTGATTCAATTCTACCTTTTCATTGAAGGCGTCAAGTCAGTATGCAGCACGAACAGTTAGGCACAGCAATCTGTGAGAAACTGCTTGAATGACCGCGGTCACCGCGCTGAGCTCTCAGGCAGTCGGGTCTCGGGAGCACCGCTGCCAGCGCTTTCTGCAGGCTGCGCGAGCTGTTTAGTCTACGTAACGTCAATTGTAGCGCTGGGATTTACAGAGTGATCATTTGATACAGAGGGATGCAATCATAGCAACCATTTTAAATTGCATACAACAGGCGAACGTTTACTGTTTTTTATTAGAAAAGCTGATTTTTGTGAGGATTTGACGAACAAAAGTGGAGGGGATGGAATGGCCTTCCAATAGAAGTGAGGGGGATGCATCGTACTCATCCCCCGCGTCTGATACGCGCCTGACCACAATTATAGCCTATTAAATAATGACGCTAAGCTGCCAAGCTTTGTATTCTGTAACTTACCTGATATGAAGTGATCGCTGCACAAGCGGAATCCAACAGCCGGGGGGTCCCATTTTTCAGTCTTTTTTTGCTTGCTCCTGGCTCTTTTAATGGCGCTGATCCACTTAGCTCGCCTCTCCGCATCTTTAGGAATGCGGTAGAACGACGTACATTTATTTTTGCCTCGTTTATTTGTGCAACCTGGTGCACAACAGTTATCGACCATGTCTGCTCCACCACAAGAGCGCCAGTCTGCCGAATACTGCCAAAATGGTGGTGCCCACGTTTTCCCCGCCCCAACAACGTCAACACCCGGAACTCTATTGCAGCCAATGAGCTCGAGTTGACCCTGCTTAGCCTCCGAGATCAGACGAGATCGCGCGTGCTCAGGGTGGTATGGCCGTAAGCAATTATTGTCTTGTCCATACTAACTTTTATACAGGAGGAACCCATAATGAGTGGGAGCGCTGCTGTGGCCAGAGACGGGACTTGTACAGAAACAATAATTTGATCCATAATGAATGAAAGAAATGAATGAATGAATGAATGACTACGTTATTCCAGACTCAGAGTTCCACATCTGAATGTAATGCATTACACTGCTTGGGCGTGATCGTTTGCGTGATCTTTTGAATAAACGTAGCGTTGCAAAACGTGGGATGGACGGCATTAGTCAGCGCGATGAAGCCATTCATAGCTATTATTTCTTTAGAACAACATGATCAGGGGAGAGCGCGAACGCAGTCCCCCACTACCAGAAATTATGCAATCGAGATTCCCACATTTGGGGAATTCGCACGGGTCAGCAACAGCCTCAGTGCAATGGCTGAGCCTCGCTATGGGTGAACCACCTTCTTGATCATGGTATCTCCCTTGCCAGGTAAGTATGAGTTGTACACGTTCAGGTGGGCTGAACGATGCCCACGCTTGTTCCCGTGGAGAACGGTTGCAAAGCATTCGGAGATGTCTAGACTTTAATAAACACTGTAGACCACCGGTCACACGATGACAGGCGAATCTGAAATCAGCGTGATGGAAGCATAACGAAAGGAAACCTGGAGATCCGAGTTATCGACCCGCCACAGAAAGAATCCTTTTTTCTTTCTTAAACAACAGAATATCGTTGGAATAATTGTAAACAGTGCGTTTATGAATTGTAAATGACACTTTATTGTCTACAGGCGGACGGGTGTACTCTCAGGTAGTGATGTTATGGTTTGCGTCGAGGCATCGGGGCGTGTGTCGAGTACCTCGGCTCCTCCCCCAGCGAAGCTCCGTATCACATAGGCGAAATGACGTGGCGCGTGACGTTCGAGGCTTCATCTCGGGCTGTTGCGCGATATGGGTTCACAATTGGCACATTTTTACAAAAAGAAGACCCTACCCAGTTCCAAGATCACTTTTATGGCTATGTAATTAATCACACTCATTCTCAGTCATCATGCAGTTCTATTATTACAATTATTAGTAGGCTACTGAGACAATCTATTTTGCCCGGGATGACTTAAAATCTAGGTCAAATGATTTGTTCTCTACCATGAGCTCGGGAGATATTTATGAACGGCAAACTCACACGTATCACTGAAATGACTTTAATTCTTAAACGTTGTGATGTTGTAGGCTACGAAGCAAACATCACATCATCACAGGAAACTCTTTCTTTCATCATAATTTAATTCACCACTAGGTGTCCCTAGCGTACTAATTTGAAGCTTCGAGGTCGAACCACTTTGATGGTTCATCTGGCTGCGAGGCTTTGACGTTTCATGAGGCATCATCTCGGCACCACTACTCTCTGGACTCAGGAGGAGTTTAGTTTTGTTTTTCACAGTGAGAGAGGGGTGCACCGGTCCTGGAGGTACTGCAATACCAGGTCGATGCGTGGAGTGGACGGAGCAAGCCCCTTTTCCATCTCCCAGTTCCAAAAATCAATTTAATATATGGTCCCCGGGTAGGGGACGTATCAGATATTAAACTGATAAGAACAGATACTACACTTGATCTTAGCCAAAAGGCTGTTGCGTTTTCCTCAAAGAAAGTTGTCCAATCCCGGGTTGCTTTAGACTCACTTCATTTATTATAAGTCGTCGGCATGTTCCGGCATGGTAACTGAAGCTATACGGAGGGAATTGTAACTAAAGAATGGAACACGTGTGAGAGATAATAACTCTGGCTACTACGGGACATGGGCAAAGGCCCATGTCCCCTCGCGGGTGTCGCTGCAAATCTCTGATCTATGGGCCACGGGCAGAGGCCCGTGACCCTGCGCGCGTGTGGTTATTAATCTCTGGTCTCTTCACACTGGGCGCACAGGTAAGAGACCGCCAAGTGGGCGTAAGCCGGGGTGACGTAATGACTTCGGCTTCTTCGTATATATAAAAGTGCTGCTATCTGTGGCTGGAGCAGCCTCCAATAAGGTATTGCTCCCCTTGTGGCTATGTATAGTATTTACGGCTTATATGTTTGGTCCTGCTTCTATCTAATCTATGTGTGGGTAGCTTAGATTCTTAAAATCATCAACACGTGTGGAAAACTCTTGAATAGAGGAAAAAACCACAATGCTCTCATAATACTGAGACGTCATTCACCTTGTGGGTCTCATTGGGAATACAGGTCATTATTTAACAATACAACAATGAACATAAATCTTGTTATCATACAATCACATGGCCAAACAGCACACAAACAAAACTATTCATAGAAATCCTGAGCTAATACTTTTGGTTATGTGCTACAAGGCCATACAATTTTCATCATGTGCAAAAGTAAAGTAAAAATTGGTAGTCATAATACAATTTAAAAATTTCAAAATGATTGATAAGCTAACATGGATTTGGGGGGTTCAGGTGATCTTCGTGTATTGGTGCGCCGGTTCATGTGGGTGGTTTGGGCATGGATTTGGGGGGTTCAGGTGATCTTCGTGTATTGATGCGCCGATTCATGTGGGTGGTTTTGGGCTTGTTATTATTGTAGTCATTGGGTTTTTTTTTTGTTTTTTTTCGCCGTCTGGCCTGTAATTCATGAACCCAAGACTCGTCCCTCCTTGTCAAGGGCTCAACTCAGAGAGGTTACTCCTACATCATGGGAGCCTTCAAACAGGTTCTCCGTCGTCGTCGTGTCAGTAACAGGTGGCCTGTAAAACAATCGCCTCAAGGAAGATCAACTGTACCATTATTAATGCAGCGATTCAGAAATAACGGGTTGCACTCGCAACCAAGCAACATTACACAATAACAAACATAGTCTGGTATGGTTGTTTTAAAATGTGTTATTCAAGTAAATCCGGGATATTGCCTTGCTCGGCGGTGGTAGTTTGTAGGCTCCGGGTGTGTCTGCATCTGGAACTTTTTGCTTCTATTGCAGAAATACAAACTCATGTACAGCAGTTAGTTGTTCAAAAACATATTTCCATGAATTCTAATTTTAATTGTTTTACAGTATCTACTTTGGTTTAATTTCACACTACATCCCTCCTTGCGCATTGCTTCAGCCATGCGCATTGAATGACAACCAAAGCAAACCACCGCCGTAGTTTAACCAAGTTGCTATAACCAAAAAGATGTAAAAGGGAAATAACAATGTTGAAATGTGCATGTTCAATATCACTTCTGTGTTAACCGTATCTCATAATAACAGTTACCTTCATCATACTACCCGTTTGTCCGACACTAACTATGTATATTGGATGACCTAATCTTCATTTATTCTACCTATTGCTCGCATTTGATGTTGCCCACACTTTGATTCACTCCTATGTACATCGCATACCACATCAAACGTGAATACGCCTTATTCTCTGCACAATATCCTATTGCGCCACTTTCTGCATACCACATCAAACGTGAATATGTCTTAGCAAAGTGAAGTAAAGTAAAACTCAGTTTTATCTTTACTTATTTTATAGCTACACATGTCCCGGACACGTTCATTACTATTTCCAAAACAGTTTTTTTAGCTACGCAGGTCCCAGACCTAACTATACCATTACATGAACAGTATTTATTATTATAATTATCTAGTTTTTTGTTGGTCAACATCAAATCGATACATTAATTCAACCTTCTGACTTACTGACCCACCCGATTTCTCCCCGTGTGAGCCCGCGAATGACAACTCTCCCGGGGCCTCCCCATGAGTCCCACCGCCACCACTCCCCGTGTGAGCCCGCGATTGTACTCTCCCGGAGCCTCCCATTGAGCTCCACCGTTACCACCTCAGAACTCTGCAGGAACGATTAGTCGATTAACGCGTGGCTCGGAGGCTCCTCAAGGAGTGCAACAATCCTACGTCTTGACACCTGGTGCAGTCGACGTGTGGCTCGGGGGCTCCCAGGAAGTGCCACAATCCTACGTCTGACACCTGGTGAATCTTGAGCTAGGTCAATCAAAACCGTCTAAACTAGGTAGAATAAAGAGTCATCCAAACTTACAACAATTATGCACATCTTGGTATTAAATATATGGTGATATTCTATAACAAAACAAAAACTGAACCTAAAAGAAAAATTCAGAAGTTATCGTTTGAAACAAATGTTATTGTAATTGAACTACAGCAGTTGAGCTAACTCCCGCCTTGTGCACCGGTTAAAACCATTTATTAATTAAACATTATTTTAACAGTTGAACCCCGTGTCTATTTGAACCATCCTGGTTCCCTAATCAATGTGCATGACACAACCCGTGTCTATTGCACTTCTGTTTTGATACACAAAACGCATGTTGAATAGACAGAAGGGCTTAGCAACCTGAAAAACATAATGTCTGAGTGTTAGGCATTCGTTACTGCATATACTGCTATTTCCTGAAGAGAGAGAGAGAGAATATTAAGATCAATGCACACAAACACAGGTCGCAAAGGCTAAATTTACATCCTGGTTCCAACACATGGCTAGGTGTGAGGGTTTGAGGGTTTGAGGGGGTAAGGGGCAATTTAACTAACAATAGAGAGGCGAGTTGCCTTCTCAGGGGGATGGGGGGGGGGGGGGTCTGACTACTGGACCTGTGAAGACTGGGACAAAGGGAGTGGGGGGGTATCACGAGCGAGAGAGAGGAAGAGGGAGAGAGGAAGAGGGAGAGAGAATGTAACACCGTAGTTGGGCTCCCCGCTGCTCTTGGTCTCTGCAAGACCCAAGATGGCGGACGTCTGGACAAAGGAAACCCACGTCACGAAGACGCGCCGTCTCTTTAACACCACGTGGTTACACTCTACGGCTGCGTTCTATACTAATCAAAATTGCACATTAGACTTAACTGAACCGGGAGGAATCAATCCAATTTGAACTCCTTGGCCAAGCCTCCGTTTTAATATGCAACTAAGCTAGATTAACGTTAAAAACCTGACCTTTCCTCCCCCCACCGTAAAGAGTTTGGAACTTTATGGTCGGTAATAAATATACCTTATGGTGGCCCGGCTTAACTTCGAGACATTCACCAATTACCTTATGATGATCTCGGCTTAACTTCGAGACGTTCATCATATAACACAAAAACCACCTACCACGTGGTACAGACAGACACAGAGACAGACATAACACACCGGGGGTCCCTTTGTGCAGGCTACCATTGCCTTATCAAACAGCCAGGAGCGCCCAGGTAAACAAAGGGATGGGGAGAGGGGGTACTCGTGTGTAGGGGGCCTGGAGGGGGGGGGCGGTGGGGACTTCACGTGTGTCGGGGGTCAGGGGGGTAACGACCGGACGGTGGCTAAAACAAACTTACACCTAAATGTTCTTATAACCAATCCTATTTCAGATTTAATCTTTAAAACAATGAGTTATACTTACCTCAGACGTGCGGGCCTGTTGAAGTTGTTTTAGCGTCGCGCCCGCCGGGATTTCTCGGGACTTTCTTCCAAACGTCTCGGGTCACCAAATATGTTGCGTTTTCTCGAAGAAAGTTGTCCAATCCCGGGTTGCTTTAGACTCACTTCATTTATTATAAGTCGTCTGCATGTTCCGGCATGGTAACTGAAGCTATACGGAGGGAATTGTAGCTAAAGAATGGAACACGTGTGAGAGATAATAACTCTGGCTACTACGGGACATGGGCAAAGGCCCATGTCCCCTCGCGGGTGTCGCTGCAAATCTCTGATCTATGGGCCACGGGCAGAGGCCCGTGACCCTGCGCGCGTGTGGTTATTAATCTCTGGTCTCTTCACACTGGGTGCACAGGTAAGAGACCGCCAAGTGGGCGTAGCCGGGGTGACGTAATGACTTCGGCTTCTTCGTATATATAAAAGTGCTGCTATCTATGGCTGGAGCAGCCTCCAATAAGGTATTGCTCCCCTTGTGGCTATGTATAGTATTTACGGCTTATATGTTTGGTCCTGCTTCATTTTGGTCTATGTGTGGGTAGCTTAGATTCTTAAAATACGTAACAAGGCCGAGAAGCGATGCCTCCACAGGCTCAGACCAAGAGGCCAGCTTCCCAGACACGTCGCTCCACTTGGCGGTTTAACAGACAACGACAAAACAAAAAAAGGACCAAGCACCCTGTGTGCGTGTTTGTGTGTATGTGAAAGCTGAAGAAATAAACCGAGGTCGCTACATCTCTTTGCTGCTGCCTGCTGGCAGTCTCACTAGGCCGTCTGCATGTTTCACAAATAGAGTGTGGAGCAGTGGAGGCTTCTATAAGACTACAGGTGAAGCAGTGCTTCACCAAAAAAATGTTAAAAAATAAATAAACCAAAAATCTTACAACAATCCCATTTTCAGTGCTTTGAAACAGAAATACTCACGAAGACGAGCTGTTTTCCTGAAATCAATTATGTGAGTCACAACAGCGCCACTATTCCCATTGACTTCAATGTAAATCGAGTGAACCCCAGGCGGCTCGCCGTTTCAATTGATCCTTATGGCAGATAAGTCCCACCCGTGAACCAGTGACCGATAGGGTAGAATTTTGCACTTCAGTCACTTGACACAACACTCTGGCCAGTCACCGCCTTCATTGGACAGCTATCGTGAACTGACTACGAGTGAAAGCAGAGGGCAGACCAAAACCTACTGTGAAAACCACACAGCTCGTTGGTGCTACGGTAAGGAGCATTTTAAATTGCTCATGTATGACAAGGTAAACTGGCTAACAGGGAGTTGGCTGAAAAAACGCC
>NC_079420.1:6394848-6419848 GCF_026213295.1 Gadus chalcogrammus
TTTCATCCACTCTTCCCCTCTTTGTTACCTATAACCAGGAAACAAATATACGGTTTAAATACACAACAACAAGAAACGAATAGAACGGGAATCGAACCACAACCTGGCGTTGTCAACGGCACTCTCTTCCAGTCGACCTCGACAGGATCATTGCAGATTTGTGTTTATTTGGTGGTGTGTCGTGACGTCTTGTGTGTGTGGTGAGTGCATGTGTGCGCGCATATGAATGCGTGTGTGTGTGTGTGTGTGCACACCCTTTGCGGTGGACCCTGTGGCGGGCTGACGTTGGAGGAACGGCGGGCTGAGCGGCGGTCTCTGCTCTTCGTCCTCTTGTGTGAAGGTGCACGCGGCGTTCCGAGTGCCGCAGGGCGGAGTGAGAAGAACGGCTGGCTCTGGAGCCCCGGGCGGGAGTGTTGAAGATCCTCTCTTCTCCCCCCCCCAACCTCTCCTGTCCAAGACTCAGCAGGTAGCCTCTCTCCCCCTCTCTCCCACCCCACCCCTCCCATCTCCCCCTCTTCATCGCACTAGTCTCATTACACAACCCTTCCTTTCGGTTTTCGTCTCTCTCCATCCATCACTCTCCTCTTTGTCTTTTCATCGGCACACCGGCGCGCCGATTGTTCGCAGCCCCGTCACGCACACAGCGCGCACACATTTGGACGCGCACAAGCGCACACATTGAGAGTACACGTATATAGCGTACACACCACACACACCTACTGACACACATTCGGACAAAATTACATTCAGACATACACACACATGCACACACACACACACACACACACCACAACACTCAAACGCACACACACATTCGACAAAAACAAATTAAAAGACACACACACACCACACACACACACACACACACACACACATATACACACAAATTAGGACACACAAACACACTCACACACACACACAGCAAGGATAATAAAGCGCCTTCCATTGTGCAGCAGCACTCCGGGGCTCTCTGTCTTTGGCTCCATATCGATCCGACCAGATGACTCCAAACTGGCTTCTAACCGACCATTATCAGCCACTTGGCCGCGCTTACCACTCAGCCATTACACATTCCTCGAGCCCTCCTCCCTTTACTCCGCCTCCTCCTCCACCTCCTCCACCTCCTCCCCAACCTTAATTCTATCAGTCCTGTGAAGTCTGAACTCTGGAATAAGGCTGGATCATACTCTGACTGTAGTCATATTAGTTCAAGCATTATCTCAGTCTATTATGATCAATAGGATATAATTTACAAGCTCTCTATGAAATAGCAGTTGAGATTAAAATGATGGAGCCAAAAAAATAAATAAAAAGATAAAATTGAATTCTAATGATGTGGCCCATATGTGTGACCAGGTAGCAAGGTCAGAGTTTCAATTGAAGATGCTTTAATATTAATGATATCATTCGATTAGCGCTTGTATTTGCTAATCTCCCTGTGTGTGTGTGTAGGTGGAGATCAACATCCCGTCCCTCCCCACCATCTCCGTGGCGGACCGCCTGCTCTGCGTCTTCCAGGAGGACTTCCGGAGCAAGGGCTCAATGTCAGGGACGGGCCAGGTCATCTGTGACCTCCCAAACCCCGCGCACATACCGGCCACGCCCGAAGGCCAAGGTTGAGCTCCTGCTCACCACAACCCTATTAGGCTTCTTCACCAGGCGGCCATCTTGGGTTCTAAACCTAGAAGGGTGAGGGAACTGAACTGTGGTGTTCAGTTCCCTCAACCTGCTTGCGTTAGGGACCAAGATGGCAGCTCTGTGAATAAGGCCCTCGCACGCTCTCTCTCTATCTCCGATCATCTCTC
Organism: Gadus chalcogrammus; assembly: GCF_026213295.1. Lineage (NCBI taxonomy): Eukaryota > Metazoa > Chordata > Actinopteri > Gadiformes > Gadidae > Gadus > Gadus chalcogrammus. Next base: position 6,396,654 of record NC_079420.1, read on the forward strand.
CTCCGTCTCCTCTCTCTCTCTCCTCTCACTCTCTCTCATCTCTCACCCTGTTGGCGATAAGACCATGATATTGGCAGCTCTGTGATAAAGACCCATTGTGTTCCGTTACATAATAGTGGAACTCAAATGACGCTTTAAATTCTTAGAAATTTTAGTAGACCTGTGTTTGGATTATTTTTTATGAGATTGTTGCCGTCAATATTTGTAATGACTATACTTTAATTTATATTGGGTTCGTCACCTTCGCCACGTGCAACTTTGTCCTTGTGCTGAAAGTCTGCGGCAGTTGTTGTTGCAATATTGATTTCAGAAGTGAAACTCATCCGATGGCCATTAACGTTTAAGTGTTCCCTGCCAGGTGCTTGATCAAAATTGAGTCTGGCAATCTTGATTTACAGGCTGTCTGAATGTGTGAGCTCAGCGAGACAACTTGTTAAGACAGAATCCACATGGAGCCTCTCAAGAAAGTAGTTCACTGACTGTATATCTATATAGCTTCAGCAGTATGACAAATGAGGTAGATATTTCATCATTTTGGGCAAATCATTGCAAAGCAATGATACATTTTGAAAGACCAGTCAAGGACAATTTTCCTAACCACCTCATTTAAAAAGATATGTAATTGTATTGCTAATCTGCAATAGTATTACCAAGGATCCATATACTCGAGGAGACGATCATGACTGTAGTTTTTAGCAGTTGTTTGTAGGAGGTTGAAGTCACCCCATGTGATCCGGTCGCTCAGGTGGGGGAGCCACTCAAGCTATTAGAACTGTTTGGTTTGACCTCCATGTAATCATCTTTCTCTAAATCTTTCCCTCTGTCTCTGTCTCTGTTCCTCTCTCTCTCTCTCTCTCTCTCTATCTCTTTGCCTCTGTCTCTCTCTCTCTTCTCTTTCTCTCTCTCTCTCTCTCTCTCTCTCTCTCTCTCTCTCTCTCTCTCTCTCTCTCTCTCTCTCTCTCTCTCTCTCTGTCTCTCTCTCCCTCTCTCTCCCTCTCTCTCTCTCTCTCTCTCCCTCTCTCTCTCTCTCTCTCTCTCTCTCTCTCTCTCTCTCTCTGTCTCTGTCTCTCTCTCTCTCTCTCCCCCTCTCTGCCATCAGATTTCGTAGCTGTGCCGGTCAAGATCTTCGTCAACGAGACGGTGGAGCTGGCCACCAGAGAGTTCAAATTCTACAACTGCTCGGCCACCGTGAGGAAAGCTGAAAACACGCCGTGAGTCTGGCGCTCTCTCTCTCTCCCCCGCTCGTCCTCCCCTCATCCGTGGGACCTGAGCCGACACAAACCCAATCAAAGCTTCAGCGGACAGCCTTCATTCAAATGAATTGTGCGGGGAAGGTGTCTGTGTATAAATTGTGATGCGTGACTGACGACAGGAAGGAATGCACCTCTTGCAGTGTTCTCTGCCTCCTTTTCATTTACCATGCTGGGAAATTGCCTGAGTTTCCTTTTCATTAATCAAAAGATGAAAGTCGATCTGTGCTGGCTTCCTGGGCGCGTATTTATTATTTTTTCAATCCGGAGGAATGTTTGATGAACGAGCTTTGTTTAAGAGAGGTTGCCAAGATCCATTTAAATGCCGGCAACAGGGATTCTGTGGCCCGGCACTCTATGATGAGTTTGCATGTTTTGTTCCTTTTGTTTTCCTGACTCGCTCTTGTTTATTTGACTGTGGGAATGTGTTTGTCTCTAAAAGCACATTTTGAGGTCTTGAAGGGGTTCGGATCTCTGACTACCCGCTTGAGGGTTTGGGGTTCAAATCCCCGGTAGCCACAGTCTACCTGTAGTAAGCATCCTTGAGCAAGTGCCTGCTTTTTCATAATACATATCTCAGGGTGTTTTCACAGGTACTCCTTCATTTTAAGTTAGTTTTAAATGTGCCAAATATGTATTTGACAAGATTTTTTGGGCATATTTGCTGCAAATCTGTTTACATCCCGACCGCAAGCAATTAATCAATGCTCTGACATAAAAATGAAAAGATCCAGTATCTCTGGCAGACGCCAGCCTGTAATGAGACCATCCAATCATGTCGTTGTGTGATGTGGCTGAAGAGAACAGTGGGATTTCTTCGGTTGGATGCTTCCAAAATCAAGCTAACTCTAGCTGGTGTCTACAGGGTTTCCTACCAAATCTTGAAAGGGCTTCAAGTGAATTGACTTTGGACGATGAATATACCTGTTAAATGACTCCAATGAAATGGTGTGCCCTGTGCTGATGTGAACCCCCTCCCCGCCTGTGGTTTGCCTGCTAGGTGCATGTCGTGCGTGGCCAGCCCCTGGGGGTGTCAGTGGAACACCCGCGACCACACCTGCAGTGACACCACCGGCACCGTGAACGGACCCCACATCATCAAACAGCGGAAGGTCAGTCATGCATCAAGTGTTCAACTTCCAGCCCAAAGGTCCTGAGTTCGATCCCCCTGATGTCCGCAGTTTTTACCCTTTGCCGTCGTCCAGCAGGATGCCCAATGTCTCGTTATTTGCATTTTTATCGAAGATAATTCACCGTATCTCGCCAGATAAAAGTGTCCACTAAATAGTAAAAGACTAGTTATCTATAGTAACCTCCAATAAACCACCGGCTCAACCCAATCTCCCATTAGGCGTTGAACTCATATTGGACCCTTTCGATTCCTTCTTTGAGTTCCCTAAATGAATGGTTAGACACTCACTATTTATATTCAAATATCCCTTTCCAACGCCCGTATATTTTGTGGCGAATAAGACCTTTCATATTTGGTTGTGTTTATACAAAAAGCGCAGGGAGTTTATCCGATAATCCCGAAATCGTATATCAGCCGCCACCAGCTTGTTCTTGGTCGGCTGACCGCAATTTACAAGTCAGCAGATTTGCGCAGAGCGCTGCACTTATCTCCGCGCCCTGGTTGAGTGTCTCCCTTAAGTGGCTCCCATATTTTAAAATGCAAATGTCGAGGGTGGCAGCCAGCTTTTGTGATCTCTGCCATCGCCGTGTCTCTCCCAGGAACCGAGGTGCCCCCGCTTCGAGAACCCGGACCCCGTGCTCATCCCCGTGGGCTTCCAGACCGCCATTGGCTTCGAGGGGATCAACCTCGAGCAGTATGAGGTACACGCAACCCTTCGCCGCCGCTCTGCACTCAATCCACTCTAACGAGGGTTGGTTTTTGCATCATGCTGAATGAGCGAGCAAGAGAGAACGAACCTCGGGAGCAGAATGAATACTATCCGTGGACGTCTTTTGTCGTTCCCTCTAAGGCAGGGGTGCCCAACCTTTTTTGACCCAAGATCTACTTTTCAAGTAGCCAACCTCCCGAGATCTACCAGCAAACCTACCTTCAAGCCAGGGGGGGGGGGGGGGGGGTGGGTAGAGAACAATTGTTGACGGGGGGGGGGGGGGGGGGGGGGGCGGGGTTGTATCGTGAACCTACGGACTTCAATGGGGGTTTCATTCCGTCTGCGCACGGCACCTTCTCAACGATAATCAATAATCTTCCTCCCACTCAGGGTGAAAATGGTAGGTCTTAGCTTGTTTCCCCTCAGCCATGCCAACGTTTAGGAGTGTGTAACTACTGTTGACGGCTTTCAACTGCTGTTAACAGCACATGCGCTACCGCGCGTATATGCTACCGCGCAAATTTAATTTCATTAAAAAAAAAAAAAAAAATTTTTTTTTTTTTTTTTTTTTTTCTTCACCCCTTCGCGATCGACTTGGGATCTGTCGGCGATCTACTGGTAGACCGCGATCGACTGGTTGGGCACCCCTGCTCTAAGGTTTAAGGTGTGCAGAGGCTTTGTGCCTCCCTAGGGGGCTGGAAGGGAGATAGAAGTTCCCTTTATAATAAGTCGCAAATCAACTCTATTCTCTCTCTCCGTTCTCTCTCTCCCGCTCTCTCTCGCTCCCTCTCCTTCTCACTCTCTTTATCTCTCTCTCTCTCTCTCTCTCTCTCTCTCTCTCTCTCTCTCTCTCTCTCTCTCTCTCTCTCCCCCCCCCATTGTGTGTTTTTCCGTCTGGCCCCCCAGGGAAGAGCCTTTACAATAGGAACTGAACTGATGCGTAGCGTGGAGGAAGAGGTCACTTTGATGGTGGACCAGTTCTACAGCTTCAATGGCTTTAAGGTGAGTGTGGCTCTTAATGCTAATGAACAGACCTAGTGTCTCTAGTTTCTTTGATAATGTGAGCTGTTGAATCTACTAATACCCCCCCCCCACCAAGCTTGAGGGAGTTAGACCGGAATATTCTAATTTATATAGCATACTTGATTCTCCACTGAACAGAAAGATTTTCATAGTTGTGTGCTGGGATTTGAGTCATCCCTGTGCATGTATGGTAGAATATGCGTGTGCGTGTGCGTGCGTGCGTTTCTACGCCGCCACGCCAAATGGCTTATCGGGGAACCGAAGCAAAGTGTCATTTTGGTGTGTCATTTATTTGAAAGGGTTTGTATATACCTGTCTTCCTGGGTCTCCGAGGACCTTATATGCTTAAGCGGATCATCCCACTCTCTGATGGCGTTGCACTGTCTGTCTCGTCGCTGTTTAGACTACATCTGCAGCAACGAACCAGGAATGTAGCCAGCCTCTGGCTACATTCCTGGTTTTTTACCTCATAATTCAAACGCTGAGGGACTGGAGGTTACCGAAATGAAAGTCAATGGCTTTGGTCTATACGCTTTGGAGAAAATAAATAAATGCAACACACTGAGAGAATTGTTATTTAGGCGGTTTGAAGCAGCGGTTTCTAACAGTGCAGCGCTGTATGCATAATAACTGGACACTGGAAGAAAATGCAGAGGTGTAATAAAAACTGGCCAGGTTGGACCGGGGAAAGACGTCTGGGTTTCACCATGGAAGTGATGCTGGAGGTTTTATTTGACAGTTGGCCAGACAGACATGGAGGGTGGTGGTGGTGTTGGTTGGGCTGGTGAGGGAGGGGGGGGGGGGGGGGGGGGGGGGGAGTGGGGCGGTGAAGGTGGAGGCAGGCAAGCCGATTTGATTCTGACAGTTAATGTTCCATCAGTCAGAACTGAATTGTGTTATTATGGAAATACTTTGACAGCATTGACACTTTTGCAATATAAGAGCTTTGAATCTATTTAGGGCATTCAAATTCCCGGCGTAATTCCCTTAAATGACAGCACTTTGTGATTGAGCGGTAGGGTTCATGATTCCACTGTATACAATGCTATTAGTTGTTTTTACCCTGATTGACATGTGGGGGCGGGACATTCCAGTGTTGAGCTACAGGAGGGTCCAATTACAATGCAGCCAGCCTAGCCCTAAGGGTCTTGGGACTGTAAAACTAAAGCACAGGCAGGTCTGGGCTTTACAGTCGATCCTCTCGGTTTATGACTATCCAACCCCCCGGAGGCTGTGTGAAGGTACCGTCTGTGTTCTCTAGCCCCATCTATTGGTCGGGCTTTACTTAGCGGAACTGATTGAATTGTTAAGATTCTTTGTGGTGGGGAAAAGTAAAGCAGTTTCCTAGCCTCGAGCAATGATATTTTCCACTGTGTTTTTTTCTAGACTTGAACGTCTGCCAAACGCAGGATGCGTATTTTCCTTTTTTTTCCAAAGGCGTGGGCTGTTGGCTCTCTTTGTGCCAGAGATTCTGTATATTTTCGAGGAGACTGTCATTAATCACCGGATTCTGTATCAATAATTCATTTTCCTTGTGTCCGTTGTGTAGTTTTCCTACGATAAATCACAGGAGACCAACGTTCTGTTCTACGTGAAGGACAAGGAGTCCGGGAAAAAGATAGACAGCACGCTGAACGGTATGCTTGCACATATTAATAGCTTAGCTTACACGATGCAGTTGTGATCCGTTTATATATATATATATATGTGTGTGTGTGTGTGTGTGTGTGTGTGTGTGTGTGTGTGGTGTGTGTGTGTGTGTGTGTGTGTGTGTGTGTGTGTGTGTGTGTGTGTGTGTGTGTGTGTGTGTGTGTCTTTGTCTGAGTGTGGGCATGTGTGTGTGTCTCTGTGTGTCTGTGTGTGTGTGTGTGTGTGTCTGTGTGCGTGTGTGTCTGTGTGTGTGAAGCTACATTGGAGGAAGAAGGCTTTGATCTCAAATTGAAAACTGTAATGAGAGTAGATTGGTAATGGCTACATTAATTTAGACCACCCAGCGGTCGGTGACAACACACTTTCTCCCACCACAACATCTCAGCGCAGATACAATACGCAGTGTTCATCAAATGTCTAATTACCTTTGTGTCCCTGGGTTTGAAGAAAAACAAACTCAGACTAAAACAAACTCTGGCATCTTTACTTTTCACTAATACAATTTAATATAATTGAATGCGACACGTGTGTTGTTATAATGTTTAGATGTAAGTAATTGACAAGCCTTTAGTTGATGACAAACTAATCATTGAGAAAAGCTTAATATACATTTATAGATCATTAATAAGTGCTCAGCCTACCCAGTGGACTGTACCAACATCACAAGTGGACTATAGGATAATACATGAATGTTTGGTTCATTATTAGTTCATCATTAACAAATGCTTGTCAATTAATGTTTAGTTCATGATGAATTCATTGTCAACTTAAAGCTTACGACTGAACGTTCTCATAAAGGCTCACGCAATACTCCTATTTAAAAACATACAATAATTATAATCCTCATTGTTTTCTCTTTCTCCCTTACGCCAACATCACCACCTCCACCTTCATCATCCCCACCACCACCACCACCACCGCCACCACCACCACCGCCACCACCGCCACCTCCTCCATCATCATCTCAACCACCACCACCACCTTCACCACCACCACCACCATCATCATCTCAACCACCACCACCACCTTCACCACCACCACCACCATCACCACCTCCTCCCTCCTCCCCCTAAACCCACTCCAACCCCCTCCTCCACCACTATCCCCTCCACCCCCACCTCCTCCACCCTGACCACGCAGTGACCCTCTACAACTGCTCCAACGGCCGGCAGGACTGCAGCCTGTGCAAGAACTCGGACCCCAAGTATAGCTGCGTGTGGTGCGGCCACACCAAGTCGTGCGTCTACAACCAACTCTGCGACCATGCGTCCCAACAGTGTCCGGATCCCCTGATCACCGACGTGAGTAGTGCTCTACTCCTCCCCCAGCGCCACCACCTGAACCACCACCAGCGCCCCCTGTCCCCCTCCGGTACGATTGCGTACATAAGGCCGGGCGATTAATCAAATTTTCATCGCGATTTCGATTTTAGCGTCAAACGACCACAAAATTAACGTAATCAATTTTTATTATTTTTTTTATAGAAAGGGCAGAAAAACTGGACACATATCTGTATATCATTTTAGATTGGAACATTTTCTTTTTGACCATTTTGTGAATTTTTTTATGGCGAACTTTCAAACGTTTTTTGAAATACAACATGTTTTCAAACTCAAAAATAATCGGTTGAATAATCGTGATTTCAATATTGACCAAAACAATTGTGATTATGATTTTTCCCATAATCGAGCAGCCCTATGCGTACGTGTCATCCTAACGAGCGGGGAATGGGGCCGATGTCCTTGGCGATAAGCGCGGTAGATCTGAAGCTGTCGACCGCCCGACTGGAGGGCTCTCGCGCGTCTCATGCGTGACCAAAGCGGAGCGCCTTCTTCCTCGGCACGCAGCCCTCCCGTTTGTGTTCCCCAGCGGTTAGACGGCGGGATCCCAATGTCACTGATTAGAAGCTAAAACCATAGGCAGGGCCCTCCCTGGCAATGTCACCGTCAAACCGCGTAATCAAACGCAAGCGCGCACACAGGAGTAGCGAGGCAACACAGTCAAGGAATGCCGTTTTTCATTTAGTTTAGTTTTTTTTCCCGGTTTCTGGCGTTGGGACGAGGCAGAAGTGTGTTTGATCAGCAGACTCCTTCTCGGCGCCGGCGTGCACTTGAACCGCCCCCGCGCCTCCGCTCTTGCTTTCCGTCGAGACAACTTCTACTCGGCTGTCGGATTCCTCCCAGCTCCCCTCCTTCTTCTTTTGAAAGCTCTCCTCCTCCCCCCCTCCTCCTCCTCCTCCTCCTCCTCCTCCTCCTCCACCCTCCTCCACCCTCCCAGATCATCCCCCGCTATGGCCCGATGCTTGGGGGGATCTCCGTCACCATCCTGGGCTCCAACCTGGGCATCCAGCAGGCGGACATCAAGAGGATCAGCGTGGCAGGCGTGCCCTGCGTCCACCAGCCGGACAAGTACTCGGTCTCCACCAGGTAATCAGAACGCACAGCCGGACACCGGGGGACACACGCCGGCAGGAGACGCAGGGTGGCTGCGTGTCTGTTTGTGTGTGTGTGTGTGTCTGTTTGTGTCTCTGGGGGTGTGTGTGTGTGTGTGCGTGTCAGTTTCTCCCTCCTCATCTGTAGTAATTAGTCGCCCGCTGCGCGGACAGCCGATATCAAAACGTATTTTTAAACCGGCCTTTCAGTGTAGGTGATCAGCCTAATGGTGTTTCTTCCTCCTTGGGCTTTAAGGAGCCTGTAGAGTGGAAGCATTTTTAATTAGGTCATCACACACACACTCACACACTCACACACACCTGCACACATACCAACACAAACCCACATACACACACACACACACACTCACACACACGTGCACACATACCAACACAAACCCACATACACACACACACTCACACACACACTCACACACACACACTCACACACACACACACACACACACACAAACACACACACACACACACACACACACACACATGTGCACACCACACATTCACACACAAAAACTCCCACACATGCACACACAACACACACAAACGCACACACAGTCAGTGTCATTCAGAGCTGAACGGTGGACGTTTCTCATGAAGATGTAGTGCGTCCTCTGAAATGAAACCTCGTGAGTTCCATGTGTGAAGCGGTCCTCTGTCATCCTGTCCTATGTTCTCGATTGTCCATGAGATTCTCTTCAACGAGGGCTCGTCATTTCTTTTTTAGACGGAAAGATAGAACAGAAGGTGCGCTTTTCCTTCCAGTATGATTGGCCTCTGATTGTTGAGCCTTACTCTGGTCTAATACATTCTTCTTCTTCTCTTTGTGCGTGTGTTTGTGTGTGTGTTTGACTGTTTGTAATCGTGTGTGTGCGACCAGCGTGGTTTGTGAGATCGGCCGCTTAGACCCCGAGAAGACATCCTCGGGTCTGGTGGAGGTGGAGGTGGAGGGCGGGAAGAGAGGAACCTCAACCCTTGAATTCACATACAGGGTAAGAACACGCACGCACACACACACACACACACACACACACACACACACACACAAACACACCCACACACACACAAACACACACACACACACAAACACACACACACAACACACACCACACACACACACACACACACACACACACACACACACACACACACATCACTCACACAGTCGCACGCGCACACACACGCACGCCCACACAGTCACAGACAGGTCGGTGTATGTTCAATCAGACATGCTGCTAAAGGTCTGCACATGTGAACAAAAATAAATAACGTGTATGGAGTATACACACATACACACAAACAGACACACACAGAAACAAGGCAATTCCTCAGTTCAGCTAACACCTCCGCCGCTAGCCAGGTGAGAGTGGACCGGCCCGGAAGCCTGCAGCGGATTGGCCATTTTTATAGTCTCCATTATATTTTCCATTTCCCCAGTGATAGATAGAGAGAGAGAGAGAGAGAGAGAGAGAGAGAGAGAGAGAGAGAGAGGAGATAGAGAGATATAGTGAGAGGAGAGAGATGGAGAGAGGGGGAGAGAGATGGCGAGTGTGTATTTTATGGTAAAACACTTTTAAGTGCTGCTTCCACTAACGCAGTACCCCCGATGCGCTGGTAAATCAGCGGTGTTGGGGGGACTGTGCATGCGGATGCATATTAACAATGGGGAGGAGATTCAAGATGCATAGAAGACATAATAACACATGGTCCCGATGCGCGCTAGGGCATTTAACCCGTCTCAGTCTGCTGTGGCGTGGGACTGAGCCGTTAACAGGCTCTCCTTCATAAACCCCCCCCACCCCCCACCCCCTCTTTGCCCCCCTGGCGCCTCAGTTCTTCCGCCCCTTAGTGTTTTGCTCAGCAAATGGAGGCTGGAGTCAGGGACCGCGTGGCCTGCGTGTGCTCGAGTGCCTCCATGCATGCAAGTGTTAGTGATAGGGGTGGGTGGGTTGGTGGGGAATGGGCTCTGTGTGTGTGTGTGTGTGTGTGTGTTGTGTGGTTGGCTGTGTGGTGTGTGTGTGGGTGTGTGTGGTGTGTGTGTGTGTGTGTGTGTGTGTGTGTGTGTGTGTGTGTGTGTGTTGAGTAAGTCGTAAGTGACCCGTTAGCATTGTTTGAATTGTCGTATAATCGTCGTCCAATTATTTTGAATTATTCTGCAACGTGAGTGTCTGCGTGTGTGTAGTGTGTGCGGGGGCGCGTGTGTGTATGTTTATGTTCGTGTTTATGTTAACCCGCAATGATCCTGCAGTGTGAGTGTGCGCTAATCGTGTTCCCCCTCCCCCCGTCCCCCAGGACCCTATTCCCCAGGAATTCAATCCCAGCAGGGGTCCCAAGGCAGGAGGCACCCTCATCACCATCAAAGGCATGGCCCTAGACACGGGCAGCCAAGCTGACGTCCACATCACTGTGGGCACGGTGGAGTGTGTCGTGTAAGCAGCCCCTTTCCTTAATTCACGTTTCATGTTTTTATTTATGTCTCTCCCACCTTAACCAGTCTTGACTGAACCGTGAGTCTATCTATCCCCTGTGTGTGTGTGTGTGTGTGTGTGTGTGTGTGTGTGTGTGTGTGTGTGTGTGTGGGTGGGTGTGTGTGTGTGTGTGTGTGCTTGCTTCCTGTGTGCGGTTGTGCTAGTATATGTGTGTATATATCTGTGTGCATGCGTGTGTGTGCGTGTCTGAACTGCCAAAACAGTGCAGGCTGTTTTAACACTCGGTTTCACCTCTGCTGGAATAATGAGACTCTTTGACCGATGACCTGAAAAATATGAATTATGCTCACGTCGTTTCTCCCGCATACGGCGGCGGGGCGAGCGGGCACTGAGTCACTGCTGGCCCCCAGCTGCCCTCGTGACTTTTACTCCCAGAAAATAGAGAACCCGAAAACTAAAAAGTTCTAATGGTGTGGGTTTCCTGTGACCCACTTTAATTAAATTAGTTTCAATCGATGCACATGATTGAAACGGAATGCACCCGGACACACGGGCCAGAGATTTACACTGACCGCTTCGGTAATTGTCATTCATGCTGAAGGCAAACGCTGTTTCCATTCAGCCACTCCACTTGATAACTCCTATTTGTTATTCAGACATTGTACCTCATGCAAATTCTACAGTATCCCGACTTTGAAGCCGCAAATTGAAAAATTTGGAATGAAAATGGAAGTGACCTTATCTGCGGTGTAAGAACAGCTATTTCCCTCCCCTCCCCACCCCCCCGGCCATCCCCCTTTCCTGTGTAACTACTGGCAGTCACCAGACTCATAGGGCAGAGGAGGGGTGCGCCGGTGGTTGGTATTGTAGGCCAGGGTAACTAATAATGAAGGAAAAATAATGAGCCTCCGATACAGCAAAGCCCCCCCGGATTTAACAAGCTGTCTAACGTCTGCCCCACTGACCAGCAAACGACCGTGCTGCAACTCCACTCCCTCCTCCACCTGCCCCCCCTCTTCCACCCCCTCCTCCACCACTACCGCAGCAAGGCAATACCTGCCACTGAAACCATGTTCCTGAAACCATGACTTCTGTTCCCCCCCCCCCCCGTCCCGGCAGGGAGAAATTCGGGCCGGAGATCGCGTGCAGGACCGGAGAGTACCGGGACGACAAGGTCCCCTCAGATCAGCTCGGCATCAGCCTGAAGTACGGCAAGAGAACCACCACCGTCATCGACAACGCCTTCCAGTACCTGGAGAACCCCATCCAGGTGGACGTCCACCCCACGGACAGCTTCAAGTGGTCAGTTTGTTATCTTGCTCCGCTATGGTGGACTGCAACGTGTTTGATTAGATTTGGATTCAGGGTTGTTTTATTTCATCGTTAGCGATTGTTTTCCTGATGTCAGCGGCTGGGTTGGTTTGTGTTTGTGTTCCCATCCGGCGGTCGGCTTATGAGTGGATGTGATTTGTGGTTTAATGGGGACTGAGGTAAATGGAAGGTATGCTCACAAAGGCTGGCTGTTTTCTTTGTTTTCACCAGAGCCTCCTCCGAGTTGGGATTCAGCACAGAGTTGAGTGCCTATAATTGAGCCAGAGTTAGAGAATGGAGAGAAAGCCATTCAACGACGATCAAAGAATACTGAAATCGTATTTGTGTGAAATTGAATTGTTAAGAAAAGGGGCAACTCAGCAATATGAATAACTGTTTGTATTTAGACAATAAATCACATCATTGGTTATTAGCGGCAGTAGAACGCCACATATTTCAGAAGCCGGAGCTATCGGTGGAAGATTGGTTTCAAATGATGATTCAATTGTTATCTGTAATTTCTCTGCATTAAAAAAACAAAACCGGTTATGAACGATCAGTCCTCAAATTGGAACATCGAAAAATAAATTGAACACTTTCGGTTTAACCCTAATGAGGTGTGTCTGATGTGATGATTATCAGTACTAGCAGGAGTTGAGTAATAAATACGGGTATAAATATAATAGTACGGCTAAACGGATGGTATTGTGCTTCCTCTTTGTGCTTTGACAGCGGGGGCAGGAACATCGCCGTGTCGGGGTCCGGCTTCGACATCATCCAGACAGCGGTCATGAAGGTGAAATGCCTCAGGGAAGACCTCCTCGCCGAACCCATCGCTTTCCAGGTTCGTTTTCCGACTGGCCCCTCACGCTGTGTGTCAATATTTTCAACTAAAAACCCACCCCCTGCCCCCCTGTTATCAGCCGTCTTTGTCGATTTATTTTAGTCCTGTAACTGTGTGCCAATCCTCCCTGCCGGCCATCAATTTATAAAAAAAAAAGAAAAAGTAAATTGTCGATTTACTTTTGAAAAAATGCCAGAGCGCTGCAATCTGGGAATCTCCCCCACACCTTACTAGGCCCCTCCGACCACCCCAGAGATTAGTCTGAGCCCTGAGCCACACAGGCGTGACCACACACACACACACACACTCACACACACACACACACACACACACACACACCCACACACACACACCTTCCTTCCTCAGTGCCACCGATCAGTCTATAAACCAGAATGACTTCTTCCTTCATCTTGCTTTCAAGACCACAAGTCCCCTAAACCTGTCCGATTGGAGATAGCTCCAGCACTGTTTCCCCTAAACACCAATCCACACACACACACACACACACACACACACACACACACACGAAACACACAAACACACCCCTCCATCTTCATCAACTGTGCTCCGTTCTGTCAGGGAACGTAACTTAAAAACTCTCCAACCCCCGTGCTGCGACCCTCCGGTGTGTCCCTAGGAGCCCGGGTTTGTATTCACCTCATTTGGAGGGGGGCTAACGTCAATACAGGCGTCACGGTTGCGGGGGGGTAGCGTGAGCAGGGCTTTGGGTTCCCCCTGAACTCCCCTCTGCTCTGCCCTGCGCCCGGCGTCCTCTAGCCTGACAGGAACGCCACAGAGTCTCCAAATCTCTGCACTTCCTCAAGCTTTGAGCTCAAACGAGTAGCGGTCGGAGGACGGAAAAAGCAGGGCTAGGTTTATCAGCCCTAGGCTCATTTTCTCTTTGTCCATCCGCACCACCCTCTCTTTGTCCGTCTCTCCGTCCCTCCCTCGGTCTCGCTGGCCGTCCGTCCGTCCGTCCGTCCGTCCGTCCGTCCGTCCGTCCGTCCGTCCGTCCGTCCGTCCGTCCGTCCGTCCGTCTGTGATTAATTAGACGTAGGTACTTCATGTCTTTTATCTTGCAGTAGGGAGCGACCGTTAAGTGTGTCAGATGAGTTGACTCACAGCGGCCCTCGAGTGTAGTTTGTCTGCCAAGTGTACTCGGCAATTACTTTTAATGTTCACCAAGATGTATGTTGTAACGACCTGATTAGCTGATGCACTCGGAAACCACATTTTCCTTTCATCAGGTAAGTGGATGCCGCAGATGTAAAGACATAAGTTAGCCCTGCCGAAGTCATTGGATTGATTTGCCCCCGCTGCCAAATCATTAAATAATGGAGTTTCTGTTCTACGTAGATACACTCTTTGATACTTCAATAATAATTATATTGTGGAATATGGTAACCACCATTATTATTCATCCATATAATGGTAGAGAAGAGAAGGACTGTTGAAAACACGATCAAACGTGGGACCTTTTTATGGAGATATCATTTTCTTAATTCTCTTTTATCACAGGCTTGGTCTTCTTGAGCAATGAGCCAGCATATTTGCCATGTACTCATTTTCAACTTTCACTTATTTGCAATCTCTGCGTGCTCATGTGATATTCATGTTTTCCCGATGTGTTACTGTGAAATCATTCTTACCGTCTGGACAATTTACCGTCACTGTCTGCCTATTCTTGATGTGTATTATTGTGAAGCACTTTGCCGCTCTGCACAAAACAGCCCTGTATTTCGCAAGGTGGATCCAAAGCAAGCCAAAAATATTGTTCCTAACGAAAATAACGGGAACTGCTTAAAATATCTACGACTGACATGTCTTAATTTTGACGTTGTCTTCTCTTTGTTTGCGTGCCTTCTGTGTGTGTGTGTGTGTGTGTGTTTGTGCCCGTGTGTGTGTGTGCTGTACTATCGGATACCAGAAGTCCCACAAGAAGAACGACACGGTGATCGAATTCCTGTCGCCCACGGTGAACTGCTCCTACGAGGGCCAGCAGCTGAAGGTCTACGTCCAGCTGGACAACTTCGAGAAGGAGCTGAAGTCCTTCGACTACCACCCCGACCCCACCTTCGACGAACTGCCCAAGAAAGTCTTCACCGAGGCCAGCATCATCATCGTCACCGTGAGTGTGGAGGGGCTACATGTCGGCCGATCTGCAGCCAATCATGGCGTTGTTCTTCTTGTTTTGGTGTCTGTTCGTAAGGGATCGAGGTTCGATTGCGACCGTTGGTCTATGCCACTGTTAAGTCCAAATCACATTAAGGGAGTGCAATGAGATGTGCGCCAATTCAGATCGCATGTATGTATGCAGTGGAAACATGTAACTGAATAGTAGTTGTCGACTTGTTCTCGTTGTTTCGCGAGCTTCACATGTAAATCTTCGTTTGGCAGCCACACGTTTTCACTAGGTTCATGATTACCGGCATGCGGCATCTATCATTTACTATCTATTATGACTCTCATCATTCCAAATACTCTTCCAGGAGTCACTAAACACATTTATTTTTAATATTTAATTTCCCAGCGAATCCCACTAGATTTCCTGCAGCACCAATTACAGTCATTTACTCCAGGAATACACTAATTTGCCAAATCTCGCTTCGGCGATCCAGCCACGAAAACTGTTATGCCACTTTCAAATTGTTTCCCTTGACTACCCGGTTAAAGATAGACCAGGGCCCTGATAGTCATCCAATTCCGAACCAGTTAGCTTTTGTCTCTGGCTTCCTTCTCAGCCCACCGAAATCTTTGAGGTTTCGGTATGGCTTTCCCCGGGGGTGTAGTTTAATGGGGGGGGGGGGAGCGAGCTCAGTGTTACGCAAGTCTTTAGGTCCATATTGCACGAGCGTGATAGCTTTAGGAACTGGTTTGATGCGAAGCCTCCGAGATTACATTTGCGTCGGGCCATCCATGTGTTTCCTACTGCGACGGAATAATAATACAAATCGTGCTGCAGAATTTCAATGAGTTCTTTGCTAAGCCCGAACCATTAGACGCTGTTTGAACATTGGATTTTCATGTGTGAAGGTGGTGGTCAGGGTTGGAGGGGGGGTAGGGGAAATCTATTTAATTTAGAAATCACTTAGAAAAGGTGCTGAAACTATATTGGATTGTATTTATTAAAAGGAATAATCTCTTTGGGGTAATGAGGCTTTTGCAATGGCCGAAACTAATTAGTATTAAAAACGTGAAGTTTGGCAGCTGAAGCGGTTGCTGTACTCCGTCTTGATCGGGTTCATGTACTTCTAATCCGTCTAAATACTGCCTAATGCTGAGCTTGTCAGTCATTATATACAAGGGAATATAAAGTGTGTGACCAACACAATCAACTTTGAGGCACAATTCAACGACTTAATAAGCATGAGTTTCAGTCTGTTATAGAAGTGTGTACTTATATATTGTGTGTGTATAATGACCTACAAATCACACTTTCCTTCGGGGGGCATAGCCATAGCACTAGCATGTCTTGTATCACCCGTATGCAATATTATTTTTTCTCTCGCCTCTGATTGGTCAGAAGGGCTCTCCTTTAGATCGCATGTCTATTAGTCCTAGCTGTTTGCGAGAGTTGAGAGTTCAACCCTCAACTCCCGCAAACAAAACCATAACCAATCGGAGGAGAGCCCTTCTAACCAATCAGAGGCGAGAATCCCAGACTTATCCTACGAAACAAAATGCCGCCACCTGTATGGCGCTACAGCGTTAGCATCACAACCGCCACCGGACCCCATAGAGAACGGGGTCACATATCCTCCCCCCCCCCCCCCCCCCCCCAGGGTCAAGGCTTCTCCAAGGCCATGACCTCCAAGGAGGCCCAGGCATACCTGGGCGACGTCCCCTGTCTGGTCAACACCCTCCAGGACGACAAGCTGTTCCTAGACCCCCCCTCCACGCAGCCCCGGGCCCGCTCCAAGCGCCACCGGAGGGACACCAGGTCTGAGCCCCTGGACCTGCTGGTGAGCACGCACACGCTGACACGCACGCACGCACACACACAAACACACGCACACACACACTCGTCTCTTAGAACACACACACAGCAAACTAGCACATTTATGAGAGTACACACACACACGCACGTATTAACACGGGCGCACACACAACGACACACAACAAAAGAGCACACTTAGGAGAAACCGCACCCACATGCACGTATCCACACACACACACACACACACACACACACACACACACACACACACACACACGTAACAAACTTGCATATATGTGAGGATACGCAAATGTGTGCAGCACACACACGTGTCTGTCCACACACACACACACACACACAGAGAGACATATACACTCTCTCTGTCTCTCTAACTTACTTACACTCTGACACATACACACACAAACACACACAGAGAGACACACTCAATCACTCTCCCTTTTCTCTCTCTCTCTCTCTCTCTCTCTCTCTCTCTCTCTCTCTCCTCTCTCTCTCTCTCTCTCTCTCTCTCACACATACACACACGCAGATCTAATCACACGCCAGATGTCATTACAGAAGATGCATTTTTAATCTCTACAATATATCTGTGGGTGTGTCTTTTGTACATCTTGAGAGCCTGCGTTTTTCCACGAGTCACGGCGCTGAAGCCCAGTAATTATATTTAATTGCAGCCTGGAGACATCTCTGTTGGATACAATGTCTGTCCTCCGGCTATTGTTTGATTTGTATGACTGAAATCACAGTTTCTGTATGCGTGTGGGTGTCTGTCTGTGTAGAGGTCGAAAAGAAGACGTTCTCCTGGCATCATCCGTACTTCGGTAGCTCACCTCTGGAGAACACAGAGCCCCACCCATCAAGGCTCACTTATTAGTCGGGTGTAGTTGTGGCCTGTGTTTAATTGACGTGTCCTTATCATGAGGCCTCTTCTAAAAATGTTCCTCTACCTCGGGCTGGAGAAGTTCCGCACTACTTCTGTGTTTTCCACCTGCTGCCCTCTTCAAGGGCTCCTCCTCTTCCTTCTCAAAGAAACAAACTCCTCAATAGAGGAGGTAAGACAGCGTAGGCGGTTAGGATTCTGGGTCGAACGACACCCAATGCAAAATGCCTAACCTTACTTGCTGCTTAATGACAATTATCTAAAATAATTCACTCTATGCCTTGGATACAAGCGTCTGCTAAATCAACACAGAGTTAAAGTAGTTTTGTTGTTGACAAACTTACTGTACCGCTTTACAGATTTATTTGATTAAATAAGTTAATGCAGTAACGAGCATTTTTATAAAGCATTAGCATTGAGGGAAGGGTTCGTGCGGTATTATAAATAATGTGTAATTGAATACCTTGGTTACCATGAGCACCACTACCTTAGCTAACATGAACACCCTTAGTAAACATGCTGAGTCAATTAGACGTCAGTCAAAAAATATGCATCAAACCGTTAACTAACCGCTGGTTAATGCTTATCACTGATTTAACCACTGTTCATTAATGCATATTTAATGTTACCCTGATCGTTAAGTGTTAAAACAAAGGATACAATGCATAGCGATGAAACGCATTGTTAAATTGTTCGTCCTATTTAGACGCAGGGATCCAGGCGTGGATAACCGTGTCCTCTTAACGACTGAATGCTCATAACTACATGGCGGCATGTTAGCGGACTTGGGCAGACTCATTGTGTTCCCATCTCATGCCCCCGCCCCTCTCTCTCTTGACTTGCCTTGCAGATCATGTTTGGAAAGGGGGAGTGGGTGGTGGGCTCGGTGCAGTACGAGAGGAAGTACGAGGTGCCGCTCCCCATCATCATCACCGCCGTGATCGTGCCCATGCTACTCATCATCGGCGTCTCCATCTTCTGCTACAGGCAAGGACCCCCCCTCTCTCTTTGTGACCCCCCTGCTGTGGAGGGAGGGGGCTGTGCCCGTGACACCAGTCTTTTTATCGTGTTTCTGCCTCTGATTCGGCTCTATGAGTCTCATGTGGGCGGACACCGGGTCAACGGTGAACGCCGCAATGTGTCCCGAGAGAGAAATCCGGGTAGCTCAGCACTAGTCGCAATATTAGTAGTAGTCGTGTAAAGATTCAGCGTGATTAGGTTTGACCCGGAGCTCTCGTCAGTGCTACCGTTTCACGGCGCTCCAGATGCACCCAGTGCAGCTCTTAGCTAAAGACAGCGTAATGGTTACTGCCGTTCTGTTGGTAGAATTGTGTTATGGACGGCGCCATTGCCATGGTAGTAATGTGCCATTTCCTCAGGTTTGGGATGCTGAAGTAGCCTCATAGGTCAGACTTTAGATTGATATCCGCATTCCCACGCTAAGATCTGGGAGAACGGGGCATTCGACTTTCTTTCGCTCAATGTTTGCTGTGATCCATCGGGTTGCTGTAGGCAGGATGTTGTTAACGAGTACCTGGCAAATACATTCTCAGCCAGCAGTAGTAAACTGGAATAAAGTGTTTGTAAAGGTTTCAAATCAAAACAGTGCAGACTTATCACTTTAGAAAATACACTTATTAAAATCCCAAATTAGTTTATTTTTAGTAGAATATCTCGAAACAACAAAAGAGCAAACAAGGCTAAACTCGTCACATTGCGGGTGTTTGATCCCGGTATGGCCTCTCTGTGCCTTCCTCCCACCAAAAGTTAAACTGCCTTAACACAGTACGACTGCTGGATCCCAGATTAGGGTTGCAGTTGGGGCCGGACTTGAAAATGGAGCTGACAAACCAGTTAAAACTCAAGATGAGGCAGCGGAAGAAGCCCTTTTGTTTGAAACCCCTGTCCCGCCCACACAGCCTGAGACCTGTCTAAGTGTGTTATTTGGCCACTCTGCAGTCTTGAGGAACACGGCCAGCATCACTTTGATCCCAATGTTGCACTGTGTACAAATGAAAAGGGCACGACTGTCCTGTCCCTACCCGCCAGCTACTCTGCAGAGTTGCATTTTTCTTACTTAACCTTCGCAACCCTCGCAATTAACACCGCCGTTGGAGGGCAACCGTTTCATTCTTCAGACATTAGCCGATGACTCGCCCCGGTCGCCATCATTACTCGTTTGCCAAGCTGTCCTCGGGTGAAAACACTCACAACGGTCACCCTTTCAGGATGGACGAACGCCACCTGACCCCCATTAAGAACTGTTTGCCAGGACGGTGGATATTGCGGTTCATAGTTCAGCGCACGCTGTGGCATGCAGATGCCTTGGGGGTCGGTTGTAGTCAATGTCGCGTTTTGTACACGGAGCCCACCGTTTCATCATCATAGACTCACAGTGATGACATGTGTTCTTACTTGAAGCTAAACTGAACCGCTGCGTTTAGTTCAACCCCATTCTGAGGCTGTGTGTTGGTTTGAAATCGCTGGAATCCCCCCTAAAGTCCCCATATGGTGAATCTAGAAGGGAGACCCGCTTGTGCCACCAGCAGCAGTCGGTCCTGTATCTGTTGTGTGTGTGCGTTTGTCGCGACGTGTTCGGTGCGGTGCGACCGTGACTGTGGTGGATCTCCGCAGGAGGAAGAGCGAGCAGGCGGAGCGGGAGTACGAGAAGGTCAAACACCAGCTGGAGAACCTGGAGGAGAGCGTGAGGGACCGCTGCAAGAAGGAGTTCACAGGTACAGTCGGGAGAACGCGCCCGGCGGCCACTCAAAGGACCCGCCAACGACCCCTTTAATTCAGTTGATATATGCAATGTGTTCAGCCATGTAATGCAAATTAATCTAGTGCGGTTTCGGGTTTTGCGATGCTTTATTGCCCCTTTAATGTCTCCCGGTATCAGTGGGCCCCCACCGGGCTAGATGGGGCCACCAACGTGTGAACGCTTATAAGGAGGCTGGGACAAAAGTTGAACTTTGGTTAACTTTATGCAAAAGGTTGCGTCTGTGGCATGCAATAGGCAATTAGATTGCACCATCAGCGTGCAATGAGCACTGGTGGACCCATGTCGAATGTAATGGCTTTTAAACACTTCTCCGCTACGCTGTAAACCGGAGCCACCGGCGACTACTGAGGGTTGCTGCACGTTCTCTCGCGTTCTGAGACGCGTGGCGACATCCGCAGCTGTGGCCGCGCTGAAAGGATTCATGACGCTGAACGGCAATGAAACGATGATATGATTATAATGAAGCGCTCCATCACTTCGCCAGAGTCGTTTGATACATCGCACCACGGTGCAGTCTATGAGGCTACGTCCTCACGGCAACGCTACTAACTTCATGGAGGATTTTAGGAGCAAGAGACGTCACAGGTGACGGGGTACAAAGTGGAATCAGGCCTGGAGGCACCGTGGCTCTTAACGCTGCCGGGGTCAGGGGTTAGGTTTCCACTAAGGCCCCCCTCCCCATGCTAGGAATGTGCGCGCGCTGTGTTGGTAGAAGCAGAAACAGGACAGTGTAGTGTTTATGGTGTTTGGCTCCCAGCCAAAAGGTTATAGGTCCGATCCTCAATTTTGGTCTTATGTCCGTATCGTTGGGTGAGATGTCTAAGCCTTACTTGCTCCTTGTTGACATGTATCTATATTTACTGTGAGTCACTTAGTATAGAAAGCCCCTGGCAGATGTGACTAAACAGTATAATATATAATATAAATATATATAACTATAAATATATATTTGATATTTATCAAATACAAAAGCACTCAACACTCAAATACAAAAGAACCAACGCATCCGACCAAATGGCGTGTGAATACAAATGACGTGTGACTCTTTATGGCCCCGCCCCCCTCCCCCCTGCCACCCAGACCTGATGATCGAGATGGAGGACCACACCAACGACGTCAGCGAGGGCCGCATGCCCTTCCTGGACTACAAGACGTACACGGACCGCGTGTTCTTCCTGCCCTCCAAGGACGGCGCCAACGACGTCATGATCACGGGCAAGCTGGACATCCCTGAGGCGCGTCGCGCCACCGTCACCCAGGCCCTCAACCAGTTCTCCAACCTGCTCAACTCCAAGACCTTCCTCATCACCGTAAGGGGGGGGGGGGGGGGGGGGGCAGAGGGAGAGGGAGAGGGAGAGGGGGAGGGAGGGGGAGAGAGAGAGAGGGAGAGAGAGAGAGAGAGAGGGGCGAGAGGGAGAAAGAGAGAGAGAGAGAGAATGGAGAGGAGAGAGAGCAGAGAGAGGAGAGAGAGGAGAGAGAGAGAGAGAGAGAGAGAGAGCGCGCAGTAGAGAAGTAAACAACTCCAACTCAAAACGGATATTCCCAAAGCACATTTCACTCACTAATAGCTGACAGATGGCTTGGGCATTTCACACAGATTACATTCAAATGATGACTCTTAATTCTACCTACAACCCCTTTAAGGGCACAGACGTTAGATAAACCCATGCCGAGTGATGAGGTGTTTGGGGCCGGGATCTGAGGGTATTGTGAGATGTCTGGGTGAAAGAGGTTATAAACAGCCTGCTGTTCTGTAACTCTAACTCCCACACACACATAATTCCCTTCAGTTTCGTTGATGTAAATATAAAGTTATTTGAAAAATATACATACGATGAGTATTTCATGGTTGAGAGGCACAAAATACGATGTTTTGTAGAATATATTTTAATAGCGTCACTGCTGGTCCAGGATTTGAATTGTTTCTGACCTTACCGAAAAGCAATGAATGAAACTACAGGACTATACTTTTGATATAACCACTGCCGGCGCGGAATGATGTGATACCCCAAATGTCAGGAGGGAAGTTAATACGATAGCTACGGGACCAAGGGACCCAGCCGGAAAGGTCTGCCGAAGGCAGAGGATAAAATAACGCCTTTTAAAAAAAGCACAGATAACTGCAGTCGTAGCGTTCCGCCCAATGGGAGGAGATAGCGACATTGTTTGCAGACGGCAACACACAGTAGCACGCGCCGTTTAGACGCTTAGCACGAGGCGGCGGGCACTGCTCTTAGACTGAGTACATTTCACAGCGCGGTGCAGATTGCAGAAAGGGTATGGGAGCCGCCGCAGTGGCGTCCAATCAGGGAAGCGTGGAACGCTACAGAGAGCGGCGATACGGGCTCAACAGTGGGGAGCAGAATGTTAAACCGCCACTATCAGCATCATCGTTATTACACCAGCCGGCATATTCAGTAGTGTGTGTGTGTGTGTGTGTGTGTGTGTGTGTGTGTGTGTGTGTGTGTGTGTGTGTGTGTGTGTGTGTGTGTGTGTGTGTGTGTGTGTGTGTGTGTGTGTGTGTGTGTGTGTGTAGTTCATCCACACACTGGAGGGTCGTCCAGAGTTCAACGCGCGTGCTAAGGTGTACTTTGCGTCGCTGCTGACGGTGGCGCTGCACGGCAAGCTGGAGTACTACACGGACATCATGAGGTCCCTGCTGCTGGACCTGATGGAGAGCTACGTCCACAGCAAGAACCCCAAGCTCATGCTCCGCAGGTGGGTGCCCCCCCCCCCGGGCGGGCCCCCAGAGGCTCTTCCTCCAGGGCGGGGAACAGTGATGAT